>NC_034411.1:80405967-80493100 GCF_002078875.1 Numida meleagris | reverse complement strand
GTTAAACTAAGACCCAACTCAGGGCCCCTAATTTAGTGGACAGTTAAACTAAGACCCAACTCAGGGCCCCTAACTCCCTAATTCAAGGGAATTCTGATGCTACTGAATATATTTTCTTAGTAAAATTCATAAGACAGCTACTTAAGTGAGAGGGAATACGAACAGTGTTAGACACAAGTTCAGTTTGCCAAGTGAGAGGGCAGAAAATCACTACTTCTCCTCTGTTTTTGCTTATTTCAAAACTGCAAATGCTCAATGAATACTTCGGTACTGATGTTTGGTTTTGAAACTTCCACTGCTTGCTGAATGCACTGTGAAAATGCATTCCTCCCCTTGATAAGGCAGAAAATAATCATCCTTTCAATATAACAAAAACTAGTCTGTTTTAGTTTAATTGTGCAGTCATTACTCCTGCTGGAGTTGATTATGGTCTCAAGGGAAATAATATTGTGTAGTATTTTATATCCATGTTTGTATTGTATCATTAATTGTTTACTTTTTTATGCTTCACTAATTTGTGGCAAATATGATGGGGCATGGCTATAACATTGCTGATTGAAAAATTCCAAACTAATGAAAAACTGCAAACTTCCGAGAAAATCAGCAAGTTTTCAAACCCACATAATATACTCCATTATTCAGGAGACTGCATATTGTATGTGGAGGATGGGCAGAGAGCAAATACCAGACAGTAGGAGAAAAACACAGAAGTAAGTGGAGAGGGAAAGGAAGATGCAGAGATGAGAACTCAGTCTGGTCTGGAGTTCTCATTGGTGGAGGTGTTAATCTGAAGTGGGCAACCTAAAGGGGGTGATTTAAAGGCCAGTTGACATTATCTTGTACTAGAAGGAGCTATCCTGCTTAACTAGGTTTAGCCAATTGAGGTTTCTGGATATGCAATCACTTGGATTCTGCCAACTGGTAAATAACAGACTTTCTTAAAGAAGAGGCACTCGTTCAATTTAATAGGATAGTAACAAGTGTAAATACAACAAGCAGACTTCCCAGAACCAGTTTACTTCATCTCTGCGTTGTTTACAGGGGACTGTGATACTACACATACGCCTAACATAGACCCTCACAGTGCACAGGGACATCTAATGTCTGAATCAGAGACTGCAGCTAAGTACATTCCTCAGGCTATGGCCACACAATGTAGATAAGAAGCGCACAAGGAAGAGGCTGGAGTGGTGCAGCCAAAGCAGGTATTTAGAGAATTCTCTCACACAGGTGCAAATGTTGCCTTATATAATCAAAATTGAGTATTATTTCAATGAGAGCCCTGAACGACGCTGTCAAGTGAATAAGTAACTTAGATAATCCTGATCTATGCAATATGAAAGCTCACTGAAACAACCTAACACCGACAATCTTCCCCCTTACATGTATTTTGCCAGTGAATGGTACTTAGCTTTAAAATGACAAGAGGTATCTATATGTAAAACATCAGAGTACTGCTTGAATAGGAAAATTATCTCAGCAATCTCCCTGAAGCATAGGAATTCAAGGAAGTGTAATTAGAATAATGTTCAGGGAATTTAGAAAACCGGATTTAATTTTCTGTTCAGCTACAGACATCTTGCATGACCTTCAGAAAAGCCCTTGAGCCAGATCCCCATGGCTGCAGTCTGGAGGAGTCAGGGATTTGTCAGACTTTGATTAGCTTGGGCTTTGTTGAACAGTCTAACCAATTTCCATAAAACTTCCCTACCTCTAGGAGGAGGAACATGTTAAAAAGGGCTTTTACAATAGTGAGGGAAGTAGCACAAGCATTTGAAAACTGGAAGCTTGACTTGCATGTAGCTGTCGACCTTATCTGTAACTTCAAAAGGTGTTTGCAGGGTGTTTGCTCAAGATTATGATTCACTGGTAGTCATCTGTGTGAAAGATAGCTTGTGTGTGGTGTCAGAGCAACATTTGTGTAGTTTGGACAATTGATTGGTATTTTACTCTCATTCCTGAGTTCATATTACTTTAGTAATTGTCCCATGCATATACATTATTCCTGTATTAAATACTATATTTGAAATATGATTAACAACAAATGCTGCAAAAGCTTTTGTTTGTTTTTGTTTATAGTGAAGATGATATCCTTTTAATAAGTTACTGTTATAATGTTATAGATTTCCCTTCTTACATAAGATAAAGTTTTTCTTGAGTTACCAGAAAAGGTAATTTTGAGTTAAAGTTGATGGTTTTAAAAAAAATCACTAACAAAGAAACTTTTAGCTGGTCAATTCTGTTTTCATCATGCAAGGGCTCATCAGTGGGAATTATTATAGAAAACTTCTTTGAAGTCTGATGTTTTTAAGAGAAAAAGACACACTGCCTGTCACTGCCAAGTTAACTTTAATATCTTTCTAGGATTTATGTAACTCTCATTGGCTCCCTACTGCACCAAAAGTAAAAAATAAAAAAATAAATCTCTGACAGATTTCTTTCTATATTCGAAATGTCAGTCGACTCTGGGGATATCTCATTCTTTATAGGCCTTCATTTTGCCTTTAAATCACTGATGTAATGTTTCTCCATACAATTTCACATTCCTTATAAAAATCTATTTGGAAATATCTCTCCTGAGGAATTAAACCCAAATCCTGCCTTTGAACACTTGCTCTGTTTATGTCTCCTATAAGACGGATTTTCAGGTATCATCTTTATCATCTTTTCAGCAGTTCCTGTATCATGAGTGATAGCTTATTTGTAGAGAAGGTAAAGGCTGTTTTAAGTTTCTTTACATAAGTCTAGAACAGAAACTTTACTTTTAGATTCAGAGAGGTTGCTTGAATTTTTTTTGCTCTGCTCCTGTTTGTGCACTTTTTTCAGACTCCTAAAATTATCAGAAATTGTGAAGGCATAGAGTTGTAGATACGGACAACAAAAATCCTATGAAAATGCATTTGTGCTTTAGCTCAATTTGTTTTTAACTTTGATTATTAAGAGACAAGAATAGATGTAAAGTGAAAATTAAAAATAAACTGTGTATTAGTTAGCAATGTTTTCTGCTTAGGGAGATTGAATAGATGGCAAAAAATGGTGTACCCCTTTCTTGATTAAAATTCTTGAATGTTAATGTCTACATTCAGAAATCTGTTCAGCTTCTTTGACATCAAAGGAGCCATACTATTTTACTCATGCATTAGAATAGAATTTGTCCCAGTGTACAAGCAGACATATTGGCCACTCTAAAACACTGATTTTTCAGATTTATTATATTTGTATATAATTCCATACCTGAACTTGAAGGGAACTCAAGGCAATTAGCAAACTGAGCAGAAAGTTCATAGTTGACATATGCAATGTAAAGTGTGTTTGAAAGAATAATTGAATCATAGAATCATTAAGGTTGGAAAAGACCTCCAAGATCATTTAGTCCAACTGTCCACCTACCACCAATATTGCCCTCTAAACTGTCACAGCACGCACGCCGGAGATCACGAGACAATACCAATATGGTTAGGCAAGTGATTCGTTTATTGATAGAACAATCAGACTTTTATGCATTTGTGAAAGGCGTGCTGCAACATGGCGTTATTTGATTGGTTTGCTTAAGCAAGTCTCTGTATGCTCTTGCTGTTTCAAAGTTCCTGCTTTTCCCAGTGCTTTGTTTTCTGCTGTTCTTGCAAGTTACTTGTTTCAAGGCATCAAGGACAACTCAAGAGTCCAGCACGTCCAAGTAAACGTGCCCGTTGTCACGTAGATAGTTTCCCACACTAAACCATGTTCCTTAGTACCACATATTTCTTGAACACCTCCAGGGACGGTAACTCAACCACCTCCCTGGGCAGCCTCTTCCAGTGCCTGACCACTCCTTTGAATAATAAGTTTTTCCTAATATCCAACCTTAACCTCCCCTGGTGCAACTTGAGGCCATTTCTTCTAGTCCTATTGCTGTTACCTGGGAGAAGAGGCCTACCCTCACCTCACCACACTCTCCTTTCAGGTAGTTACAGAGAGTGATAAGGTCTCCCCTGAGCCTCCTCTTCTCCAGACTGAACAATCCCAGCTCCCTCTGGCACTCCTCTTACGACTTGTGCTCCAGACCCCTCACCAGTTTTGTTGTCCTTTTCTGGAAGTGCTACAGGGCGCTGATGTCTTTCTTGTAGTGAGGAGCCCAAAACTGAACACAGCTCTCAAGATGTGGCCTCACCAGAGCTGAGTTCAGGGGAATGATCACTTCCCTGCTCCTGCTGGCTACATTATTTCCGATACCAGCCAGGATGCCGTTGGCTTTCTTGGCCACCTGGGCACACTGCTGGCTGATGTTCAGCTGAGCAGTGGAACTACTCATCTATTATACTGGGGTCTTAACACAGAGCCACCCAGATACAAAAACGTAATCGTCACTTTTGACCTTGTTGAAAATGGAGTTGAGGTTAGAAAATAGCCCAAATAGAAGAGAAATTGTCCTGAACCTACAGTGGGGTTTCCATGTAACGTAGTGGGTAGTACTTAATGGAATATTGTGTTTAGTTCTGTTATCTTTCCTCTACAACGTTTCTTGTGCAAAATCCAGTAACGTATGGAACCATTCTTTTCCTGTTTCTCTTCCACTGGAATAATCTGATGTAACACTGATTTTTCATTTATGGATGCCTGACAATTATCTTGAGACCCCCCCCAGTTAGAAGGTGATAAAATAGGTGCAGAGTATTATTATTACAAGAGGGCAAAGTTTTTTAATGCTTAAAGAGACACCATGAATATTGATTGATTCAAAATGTTAATCTACAATCTGATATTCCTGTGAAACCTGTTTTCTGCACGTCCTGCACTTATTGTACCATCCAAATGATATAAATCATTGACAAAATCCTAGCATCTCTGATAAGCACCTGCTGAATATAAAATTTGAGAAAGTACATTTATCTGTGCATACAAATTCATCTTTGACTCTATTTTGATGTGAATGATTATCCTCCACCATTTCTATGAAGCAGTACAACATTAAAAATTATGGATATGAAAAATTCAGAAGAATTCTGAAATCATTATCTCTCCTGGACAAGGTTGCTGAGAACTGCTTTGAAAGTTTCAGCTCTCTTTTTACGTTTTATTTTATTCTATTTCATTTTATTATTTTATTATTCTGTTTTTAATACAGCTTATTATTCTAGTATTATTCATAAATAGCAACTATTACTAAGCGGTATGCTTAGTCTTTGGTGTTCAAATCCTTTGTTAAAGACAGCTTGGTATTTTACATTATATTTTTAATGAAAACTTGTATACCAGCTTGTGGTTTAAAAGAATGTGTTTAATTACAGTATAGAAGCATCATTTCCAAAATAGAGGACACAGTATTTCTATATATTTTCTTTCATTTTCTTCAAAAAAAGCCAAGATATAAACAGACGCAGCAGATCAGCCCATTTACTTGTCTTCTACCACTGTAACCAATGGCAAATATTTAGGGGAGAAGTACAAAAGCAGAATAAGTAGTAGCAGTGGTGGTGGTAGTAGTAGTAGTAGTATAGAAACATAGAATATCCCCGGTTGGAAATCTGGGCCTGGTGTACCCAGGGTAATGTTGGTCCTTTTGGCTACCAGGGCACACTGCTAACTCAGATTCTAGTTGTAGTACTATTACAAGTAACAGTAATTCTCTAAAGAACTTTTTGAACCTCTGAAAAATGATGCATGTGATCTTTCACACTTCCCCCCCCCTCCAAACAAAGGCTTCATGCTTCAGCAAAGGACACAAACTGAGGATAAGACATACAAATTCAGGCTTCTCGATATAGGGATCTGAACAAGACTTAAATTTCTAAGACATTACAATTCTTTGCATACACTGCATGCAGTGATTGCTACTGTGTGGAAGTATACCACATTTAATATGCTTTCTGTTAGGTGGTATTTGAAACTGTTTTGTATCGTAGCACTGATACATACTTGAACAGAATCACAGAATAATATGGGGTAATAAGAGGTCTTTGGACCTCCTTTTTTTTTTCCCTGTTATCCCCTATCCTTTACAGTTATCTTCTGAGAAGAATCTAGCTCCATCCCCTCTATAACCTTCCATTAACGTAGTTGTAGATAGCAATAACATGCACCTTGCACTTTCCTTTCTGTGTTGAATTAATAAATACAAGAAATCATATGAAGCTTTGGTGAGATAAAGAATGGTCAGATTTTGGTGGTGGTGGTAGTACTGTTTTAAAATGAATGGTCTGCAGGTCTTCATTGTCTTGGCCAAGATCTGACTTGTTGCCATATTTCTGGAGGCTGGTAGAATAGTACCATCTCCCTTTCACTATTTGTTTGTAGATTGATATAGTAGGTTATTAACATCTCTTGAAAATATTTGGGAAAGAAATGCCAGAGCTCTGTCTGGATTAGTGTTGATTTAACTAAATCTGTTTTCATTTCTAAGATTTCATAGACCACATACTACGGGAATCTAAGCCTCTATTGCACTCTGGTTTCCCTTGAATTCCTCATAGAGATATAACATGCTAGAGCTATATTTCTTCTGAGTAGTGTATATTTCTTTCAGAAATTATGAGCTTTATGGTCCACCGTAGCAGGGAAGTAATTATAGATAACACTGAGGCTTTGAAGAAGTGCTGGGACTCTAGTCTCAGCTGGGATGCCTGTTACCTGCTAAGGAAGGATTTAGGCTGAACTACTTGAATATTGAAGCAACCATTTTACTTGAAAGTAATATATCTTAGTATGTTGTACTAACCTATAATCTTCTAGAACTATAAATAGTCTGCATATTTTTCTTGTAATTAGGTTTTCTTAATAATACACACAGATTTTATACATGCATTAGCCAATGTTTTCATGCAATTGATGGAAAATTTGCTATAAGAATATTACTTTTCTAGTTTAAATGAATGCCTTTTAAATAATTTCTTCTTAACATTTTTTCCAGCTCCTTGCGATGTTTGTTTACTTGTATTATATGTTTCCTAGCTGTTAAAGGTAAGTAGAGACGTCTCCACATCTGGGTAATTTGAGTTTGGTGAAGTACTTATCCACATTTTGTGGATTCAGAATTGCATTTTTAAAACATATTTTTGATCATTTTGCAGTAAATGTTCCATAAGTAGAGCTTCTCTACACAATTGTTTATGAAATGTGGAGTTCTGGTTAGGAAATCACTTTGTTTAACCAAGGAAGTAAATTATAATTCTCTCTGATGGTTAGAAAAATTGACTGGAATCATATATTTAATTTGAAAGATAATACGATGTTTTTTGTGAGATCTCTAGTTCATGGAAGATATTTGTCCAATTTAGTTCGTGTTTGTGTTCTTGTTTTTTCTTTTTTTTTTTCTTTTTTTTTTTTTTTTTTTTTTTTTGCATTTTCTTCTCAGGCATAATACTTTTAAATCCTCAGTTACATAACTGAAGCCTCAAATATACCTGCTTATCATTTCTTTTGTTATGATGTTTTGAAAGATTGAGGTGACAAGACATTTCTCTGGTGCATGGCAAGGATTGTCGCTATGAGATTCCAGATTATTTTAGGAAATTATTTGGGAATTATTTTTCTTTTCCTGAATTTGAGTTCATGAAACAGATGAAATAAATACAGAGACAAATGTTTAAGTCTTTAAACATGACAAAATTTTAGCAATGCAGCTGCCTCAGAAGAATAGATCACTCAACTTTATTGCTACTTGTTTTGTGCCATGTTCTAACTTGATTGCAGGTTTGTAGCTTTGGATGAAGTGCATATTATTTTCAAATACACAGAGACATGCCTAGAACACATAATAGGTAAGCTGGGAAAATAAATAAAAGGCTGTAGAACCAAAATCTATTGTCTGGTATCTTTTCAGAGCTAAGGGGTCCATTTTCTGAAGGCTGTCTTACTTTAAATGGCTTGCTACTCTTCAGAAGAGTTTTAAAAAATGTGAAAAATAATGTTTTCTCAGAAAAACTGGCACGAAGGAATAAGCAGATGTCAGCTGAATGTAAACCACTGGGTAATTGGCTTGCTGGAACTTTATTTATGTCAACATCAAGCCAGTTCTGCTGCATTCTTATTCCTAGCAAGTCCTTAAGATTAAGGTAAATTTTCTTATTCATTTAAGTTCAGCATTTAAAATATTAGCTATCTTTCCCACTATTTTTTTTTCCCCCCACTGGTTTTAGCTTATTGATTATTTGAGTTACTGCTTTAATACCTTTTTTTCTTTCACTAAGTTTTTGAGTCCTGACAATGTACATAATTTTTCATGGGAATGCAGTTGTGACTCACGAGCAGAACAAAAGACATGCATACTGCCAAAGGATCAAATCAGGAAACCTGTCCCCTTAAGAGAGAAAATCATTAACTGAATTTCTTATTTGAGTATTATTTCACCAAAATTGTCTTTTAGCTTGAGACTGACTTTTGGGATACTTCTTACGGTAGAAACCCATCCATCTCAAGTCATTCTGTTACAGTGCTAGAGTATTAAACTCTGAAGAATGCCTGCAGAACCTATGTGGTAATTCTCCTTTTCTGAGGATTTGGATTAGGTAATTTATTTTGTATCACTACAGTTTGTGTATACATAATGTGTGACTCCTTGCATCATGCCTTGTATTAACTATGTTGTTTAAACAAATTCTTGAACTTTAATCAGTCCGGCAGCAACTAGTGCTCTGATGTATGTGGGAGCATAATCAGGATTGTTATTTGCCTTAAAGGCTGCAAGAAGAGATGTATATATTTATATAATCATTAATATGCATTAAAAGCTTCAGCAGTTGAACTGAATTAGATTGTACTCTCAAATAACAGGAGGAGAATGGTGCTTTGTTATGCTTTATAGAGAGCTTGAATAGCATTTAGATAAATGCTAAAATTATATTTTTCAGAAGTTAAAAGTTCTTCATCTTTTTGAATGTGAAATACAAATTCATTGATGTTCCCCCACATACAGACTAATTTGAAGAATGTAAAGTACAGGGTCGTGATATTTTCAGAAGGGATACAACTTGTATCTAATATGATATTAATTCTATACTTCCTTTTAAATATGTCAAATTTAAGAATGTAAATGTTTTATGTTGCTTTAGGTGCAAATACATGAAGTCAAGTCTAAAAGTACATATTTTTAAATGCAATGTGATAATTCATTAAAAAATTAGAGAACTGAACTTCAGAGAAAATTGCCTGATCTATTGCACCCACCTGCATGAAAATAAACTAGTACAGGATGACAGAGCCAAATAATTTTTGTGTTAACAGAAGTACCCCTAGGAATAATTTTGAAGTATGATTTTTCATATAATTCTCAACTGTTATGAAAAAAACAACCAATACGTTCTTAAAATCTGTTAAACCAGATCTGCAGTGTTGTGATTAATGGGAAATCTAGGGAATTTGTGGAGCTATCAGGAAAACTACAGTTCCTTGTTCCACTGAGCCAAGACTTGCTCTATTAACATTGAGGGATATTCTGAGGAATTAGTGAATTTTATATTATTTGTTACTGATGAGTGCTTCTGAAGACAAAGTACAACACTTCAATGTTACAAAACTTCCTTTAGTTGTCTTATTAGACAGCAAACATGAACCAGAGTATAAGACTAGGACTGGGAGAAGCTGACTGCATCAAATCATGGGCTGCAAAGCTCTGTGAGATCAACAAAACAGTCCCTCAAGGCTGGTGGGATTTCAGCTGCATTGGCTTCTGCCACTAATTGAAATGCCAGGAAGGGATTGGAGTTTCTTGAAATGTTAATAGCTGTTTGGAAATCTTGCTCTCTCCGCTTAGCTAAACCAAAATGACAGCAGCAGTCTACACAAGTTTCTGTAGCTCTGTCAACTGATATTTGCAGGGATGTCATTTATACTACAAACTCTACTCTTGTTCTTATGAGAGAAGACAAATTTGGATATTTTATAAACAGATTTCCTTGACTGATATGAGAAAGCCTTTGTACTGCAGGCCAGATATATAAACAGCATTCAGAAATCTCCTTTAATATGCATACTTGACTTAACACTGGAAGAATAGTTTAAGCACTCCAGCTAAACCAGTGAAGGTTTGGCAGGCTGATAGAAGCTGCAACTGCAAGCACTGAAGAGTTTCACACCTCAGTGACAGGACAAGCACCTGTAAAGCAGTATAATGAGCTTGAAAGTAAAACATCTATGTTTTTACTAATGTTATATAGGAAAATTCTGCCCAGTGCCTCTGAGTTGTGTTTTATTTCCCTCCCCACTTGTAATACCTGACCATTGTTTCGTACTAAGAAGTCATTACATACCAAGGATCATCACCATGGAACTGTATGAAGGCAATGTAGCTGTGGATGTAAGCCTCATCTAGAGATGTAGCCAGAATATATAGGTGCAGACAAAATGTTATAGCAGAGCATAGCATGGGAAGGGCCTCACTGTCATCTGTATGCTGTCCTGTATACGTAGCTGAAAGCTATGTAGTCTCCTCTGAATCTTCTCCTCCTAAGGCTAAACAAATCTATTTCTCTTAGCCTTTATATATTTTGTGCTCTGCCCCTTGACCATCCTGCTTGCTCTCACTGGATTTACTCCAGAGTGTTTTTTGTTGTTTTTTTTTTTTGTGCACCCTGTGAGCCCAGAACCAGGCATAGTACTCTGCATGTGGTCACACAAGTACTGAATGCAATGAAGCTGGAATACTTAATCAGCATTCAGGTTGTGTCAATAACTACATTAATTCCTACATGTTTTGGAAAATATCTCTAGCTGTAATAATTATTTTTCCCTCGCCCTCCTCTTGAACAAGAAAAATCAAGTCACTCGCTAGTGAAAAGCTTGAAATCTGCAAGAACATTTTATTTTCTAGAATCAGAATAATTAAGTACACATGGTTCCTTTTTTATGGATACAATCAATATATGTCTTCCTCTTTCAGATGAGCTTTTTGGTTTTTGTCATATACTTGCTTAGCACTATTGACCATCAGCTTTCTGTTGTTAGGACTAATCCCCATTTCTCTCAGTGATGTTGATTTTGTTCTTGTTTACTTTCTGATTGATTCTTTCTGTGACTTATCTTCGTAAAATCATTGGAGAAACTATGTAGTGTGTAATTGCTTCTGGGCTATAGCTGTTTCTGAAAGAAATGAGATGGGTGTATCCTGTAAACTTGCAAATTCCAAGACAATATCACAGAAACTTTTTTATTAGGATTCATGATTTATTACTAATTTATTAACTATTCTGTACTAGATATCAAATAATGTTTTGAAATGGTTAATAAGTGACTCAGCTGTGAAATCCGTTTGATTTTGTGATACTCATGGAGCATGTTAGAAGACATTTATTTGAAATTCCAAGTAGAATGATGTCTGAGGCCATGTTTCAGACATTTGCGTACTCATGAAAACTTATTGGAAAAGAGAAATAAGTATATCGATCTCAGTGTCTTAATTACATGCTGGGAATTGACAGAATTCCATTGTTATCCTCAAGATGGTAGAAAACTCATTTCCCCATAACAGCTATTGTATCAAAAGATATTAAAAAGCATTAAGAGGGGAGATATTCTCCATGGCTTCTTAAGCTGACTTCATGTTGTATTTTGATTTTCAAGTCTCTATATTCAGAACAACTTACAAATTGTGAAGAAAAGGGATTAATCTGGGGTGATTTCTGCTTTTTGTGTATAAACTACACTGTGTTTGGGTTCACAGTACAAGCAGTTGTGTTGTCTCCTAGTTAAGAGAGTTCTGAGTGCATTCTGAAGTAAAATACATCTCCCTGGAAAGAATTAGTTTAACATGGTACTTAATACTGTACTTTTTGAGGGTATTTTGCCCAGAAAACACACAGAGGAACGCAGCACTCATCTTGTAACAGGTCAGATAGCTTCTACTTCATTTAAATGAGTGGCTTGGTATTGCAGCATTGTTAAGGTTGATTATTACTGAAGCTGTTATCTAGTATATGTGGTACAGATATGGACAGGTAATTTACGCATTTGTATTGAAGGCAAAGTGCTTAGCATGCTACTTAAGATTAAAAAGCATTTTTTTTGTCAATTGAATGCATTAGAAGGATTTTCACTATAAGAAAAAAGAACTGACAGAAAAATTAATGTACTTTGTGTTGTGTTCCACTTGTGTATAAAAAATGTATATTTGAGTGGGTAATCTTTCAATTTAGATAGAGCTTAACACAAGTTCTCCTTTTCCTCATATTTGAAAAGCATAGTCTTATGATTGTGACTCGTCAACCTGATACTATGACAGACTGTAATTTCTCAGATAAACTTGGGTTTACCGGGAGCACTGCAGAATTAGTTAGAAAAAGACTCTTACTGGAACACAGCACCTTTATTCTAAAATTAATAATTAAAACAAGAACCATAAAAATCATAAGTATAGGTCTATAGCTTAGAGGTAAGGATGTAATTGAATTTCGATGTCTATTATTTTGTTATGTAGTTCATTTCTCTACTTTAAAACCTGGTTATTTAAGCACTTAATATGTGAAACTGATAGTTGAGCTCAATTTTGGTAAAGTATAGAATTATGAATACTGTTGCTTTGTGGGGTGACTGAAACCATATTTTTATGTCTTGGATCTCTCACATAAAGCGTATACTCCAACTGCGTGCGCTGAATGAAGCTCTGCTCATGCTAGACTTTGAAGAAAAGAAACAATAAAGAACAGGAAAGATGGTCAAAGGTACAGGATTGTTTCTACATGAGAGTACACTAAACATTACAGTCTCAAAGCTTGTAAAAAATATACCTGGGAAAGATCTACTTTATTTGACACAAGCAGAAGGGGATATCCAGTGAAACCACCAGACATTATGTGCAAAACAAATGAAAGGAATGGATGGATTTATGAAGCAACTACTAAACATGATAGGCTATATGCAGCTTCTGGCTAAGGAAAGCCCCTTATCTGCTCTTTTCAAGAAGTTGGAAGAATCAGCTAGGGAAAAGCTTAATATCTAGTCTCCTAGAGGCCCTAAGCGCTGGCCTCTGGACAGGGAGAGTATGCTGGGCTAAACAGCCTTTTATTCAATTCTGTTCTCAAAACCATGGGTCTTTTACTTGATGAGCAACCCTGTGGCTTTGGCTGATAGCAAGATCTCTTTAGCATCCATCTCTCCATATAGTTGCTTCTTTCAGAGTCTTCGTGCTCTAGTCACATAGAAAGGCTGAAATGAAATATTGGTAGAAAAATAGAATAATTAAAAATAATAATAGTATGGAATAATAGTGTTGTTATACTCTGCAGAAGTGTATCTACAATAGCATTTAGCTGAGAAATTTTGTGTGGAAACAGAAAATATCTGCAGAATAGTTTTGATAGATTCCTGGTTGCTTCATCTTTTTCTCATCTGCCCACTGGCAGTTCTTCAGCATTCTCCTGTAGTTATGGTCTAGTCCAGTTTTCCTAGGCCTTGGAGGAAAGGCTGAAAACTTGTAATAGCAAAGGAAGAAAGAAATTGGAATAAACAGATGAAACTAGATGGTTATATAAAGGAGGCTAATGAAAAACATTTCAGGACTTTTCCTACTCAGAGAAACCCAGTGAAGGATAATTGTAACAGAAAGTACAGTTGTCAGACGGCTGTTTAGCTTTCACTCTTTTAAATACTTCACACAGCAATAGACACAGGGAGAATCTATTTTCTCTGATGCCTCTGAAAGAAGTTTCTGACTGTACAGCTTCTCTTATTCTTTTGTGGGCCATGTTTTCCTGTTTGAGACATCTTACAGTATCAAAATATGTATAATTAATGTACAGTATTATGTAAATGGAAATAATACATGTAGATTAGCTACATTAGCTGCCTGCGTTTCTTCATGTAGGTGTGTTACTTACACTTACATTCTCAAGGTGATTTTTGTTGCCTGCTATAAAATCTAATAGTGAAGCAGTTGAAAATCTTGATATAATTAACTCTCTTGCTTGGAGCATCAATTCCATGATGGGCCCTTCCTGAAGTATCTTCTGCCTCAAGTTGAAGAAAGCTCAGTTATAGTGGAAAAAAATAATTCTAGATGTTCCACTAGGTTTCCTACTTAAATATTAAGAGTATTAAATCTTCCCTTTACTAGGATGGAAACAGAGCTGGGGCACAGATCTACTTGCTTTATGTTGCTGTAATAAGGGATGCTGAAAATTTTGAGAGTCAATTACATCTTTAAAATATGTCAAAATCCCTCTTGATAGAAAGGTCAAGGGGTACAGCCTCATTATAGATACTTGCAATGCCCTGAATACCTTTATAAAATCCAATCTGTATGACACAGTATTAGAAAACAATAAAGATGTGACCAGGTGAACTAAAAGATTATGGGAGATTCAGGTACACACTTCTTTAAGGTATTTATTTGCCTCATTTTCCTATTACCTTGGTGTTCCTCAGCTAATGTTCATCTCTGGAATTAAAACGAGCACTGATACTTTCATAATCAAGTAACAAGGAAAGTAAAGAGCTATGCATAGAATCCCTTTTGCCTGCTGAAGTATTGAGGTGTGTAAGGTTAGATGCTTGATTCCAGCAGCATCAACAACAGGTGTTGTTAGGTTCCCTTTTTAAGCAATAAAGAATTTAGAACTGTTTTAGTGTAAAAAAGCCACATGTTGATCTAGCTTGATAGAAGATACTTCACAGGCATGCTTTTGAGTTGCTTCTCTCTGAACATCATGACTTGACTTCTTTAAAACATATGAAGGGGGTGAAATCACTGGTTGACAGACAATGTCAGCACTGTACTTCTTGAATGAAAATTATCAGTATGCTCCATGTTGAAGTCAGGGTTTTCTAGCAGCCAATTTGCAATGCCTACCATTTTACAGAATTGCCTTGTTGTTAGGCTTCTTCTCGAGGGAACTGGAAACAAAAGTTCAAACTCCAGTGTCTTGAAGGACTAGGGTCTGCATGAGTACTTGGGGTAAGGCCAAGTGCAAGGTCCTGCATCTGAGTTGGGGGGAATGTCAAGCACACATACAGGCTGGACTGAGAATGGATTGTGGGTAGCCCTGAGGAGAAGGACTTGTTGGATTGGCTGACAGAAAACTCAAGGAGCTCTTTTTTTTTTTACCATTTCCAGTTCCTTGTCTGTCTCTTAAAGTCTATCAGACTTTGTGCGCACTGCAGTCACTCAGCTCCCCCAGCTTGCCCTCTGGCAGAAGCCTCAGGCCACACAAAATTTTCTGAGGGGAACTGGACAGTTCTGCTGTTACTTTTGCTAGTGGTATTCTCCAAGAGCTTTATCTAGCTCTAGGCTTTCTCTGGCCCCACAGTCTATTTGCTCTGTCCTTCTAAAGAGACAACAAAACCATTTTCCAACCACTCCAGATCCCACTGTCTTTTGTTGGAGCGCCCCTGGTATTCACTGTCACTTAGATGGTGAAACTGTAAACAGAATTAGGGTTCAGAGTACTTCATTCCAAGAATTCAGAGATGTAACTTGTAAGGGGTTAGAATCATGTTTGGAATCACCCAGAATCCCGAAATAGCTGAGCTTGGAAGGGACCTCTGGTGGACATTAGGCCCAATCCCTGCTCAATAAGAGGCACCCAAAGCAGGGTGCCCAGGACCATGTCCAGGTGGCTTTTGAAGATGTCTGCAGTGGAGATCCCTCAGTCTCTGGGCAATTTGAGTCAGTGCTCTGTCACCTGCACAGAAAAGAAGTAATGATTATTCATGAGGAAAATGTATATAGAAGAACTTCCTGCATAGCAGTTCCTTAGGGTATCATGGGTTGAGCTTTAAGATGTAATTTTAAAGGCTGTCAATTAATAATGTGCCATAGATTTTATAACTTTAAATTAAAAGAAAATCAGGAAGTAAAACTATTTCCAGTTTCTATAAACCTTTCCCACATGTGAAAGTTCTTTTTAAATATTAAAACTATTTAAACTATAAAATATGATTTTGAGGGCACACAGAGAACTGGTTGTATCACTATGGAGAATTAATGAAGATTATTTGAGAGGGATTATTTTCCCCCCACAATTTTACCTTATCTGTTAAAATATTCATGTAAAAAGTTTGAACTGTTTTTGCTCAGTGTTTCTTTTACATTTCTGGGAATCAGTGTCTATTTCTGTCAATGCGTGATTAGGCAGAGGGAAAGAATTTCCTGAGAACAAAAGTATTATATTTTTAATATAGCAGTGTTTGATGTTTGAACATGTACTCTAGATATTTGTTTAGGTGTTTTTACCACGCCATACTTGCAGAATTTTCTTAACTGTTAGGTGAGAAGAAGCACCGTGATAAGTGTTTCTCTGCATGAATAAGTTGCAGAGAGAGAGAGAGAGAGAGAATGTTTAAGAGATCAGAGGCCAGAGAGTGGGTGTTGTATATAAGATTTTCTTTTGGAATTACCTGAAAGGAATAAGGAGCCTGCAGTTCTTATTATCTAGCAATCTCACTATTCAGATAGAACATCTTTGAGGAGTACAAGTTTCCACAGTACTTCCATCCACTTTTTACAATAGTCATTAATCACTGCTCTGTGAAAATGAGTGATCTCCTGACCCAGGTGCACTACATCTCCTCCTTCAGAGAGACCCTGAAAATAAGCTTTTAGTGACTCCTCAGGGCTACGATTTTCAACCCTCATTATCAGTTAACTCCTTGAAATATATAGCAAGTAGATACTATCTGTTTTAACTCATCTTTATTGTATGTGTACAGTTTAATTGCTAGTGATGCCACAGGCAATACTCAAGGTCTAGTCTCTGATTCCACATATTCACAGAGATTCACTGAGTTGTAATTAGATGAATAGGCTGTGGTTCCAGAATAAAAATCTTGCAGTTTTCTAAAAATTGCTTGGAATCTGTTAGATTTTGTACAGTTCTGGAATAAGATGAATTTGCAAAAAAATAAATCTCAATAGGTATTCTGAAACAGTGAAAGACCTGTGGGTTTTATGGGGAGGAACCACCAGACAAATAAAACTTGGATTTGACCGGAAGTACAGAATTAAAAAAGCTCCACAGACTTGTTTTAGTTTTCCATAATGTTCTCTCAGACCTCAGTTCACAGCTCCAACTATGCTGCTGCTTCTCTATTGTGAACCAGAGCCATAGCAAACTAGACTAACCGTCCAGCCTCCCTCTACTCAGGGCATGGATTTGTTATTACTTACTTGCTGAATGATGTTACTGGGTGCTAACACAGGAGGTTCACCCCCCTGCAGAATCATGATAAACTCCATCCATTGATCTAAATAGGCCAAACAGTATGGGTTTGCAAAAATATGAAGCATAGTTTTCTGTTTTCCTGACTCAGTCCTACAAACTAGTAATGCAGAATGAGAAATGTACATCTTGGGAATCCAGGCAGTTTGGTGCACAGAAGTACTTGGAAGATAAGTAGGGGTGACTTTGGCATTGGTCCCAGTAGAGCATCAATCTGTGCTGTGGAGCAGAGTAAACAGAGCAGAGAAAGGAAGGCTTCCTTGCACCATTAGCAATGGTTTATCTGCAGCTTATCTGCCTATAGTCTGGGAATTAAATTTTTATATGCAGATTGTTCACGCTAGGATTATATGTCTTTTATTCCATTTCTCTCTGGTTAAGTAAAGGGTGATTGCCATAGTTAAGACGGAATAGGATCTGGCAGTCTAAGCAGAAATTCAGTGACTTTATTGCTTATTCACAACAAAATTAGAGCACCTGCCCTTTCTTTCTTTGCACAAACATTTTCCTAGGATAATGCAAGAAATGTGATTATGATTTAAAATGGATCTTTCAGAAATATACCCCTTTGTGTCAGATACTTTTCTGTTCCAAGGGAATTCAGTAAAAATAACCATACCACAACACTGTCTTTAATTAAAACTCACTTCACTTCCATATACTTCCTACACTGAAGTATATTCTCCACTGTAACGCTTTTCTTCGCTTCCTTTTGTGCAACTGAAGTAAAGTCCTTTCATGGAGTTTAAGAAATAAATTTTTCCTAAAGAGGATGTAACAAAGACCTTTCTGCTTTCTTTTGATGCCCTTTACTCATGTTTTCACTAGCAGACTTTTTACAGTGGATGTCGTGCATGGAGCCCTATAGCCAGTATCACAGTCACCACTTTTCTTTCCTGACTGTGCCTCATTCTTTTATTCTCTTCTCTCCTCCTCTGCTTCATCTTTTTTTTTTTTCTCTCCTAAAGCTTTTTTTTCTCCTTCTTCTTTGTTCTGTCATTTCATTGATCCATGCTCAAGTAAAATCCCACATAAAGAAACAATCGCATCAACTTTCATCATTCCCAACCCAGAAAAGGCATGAAAGTGATAACATTGTACATTATATCGCTTTACTGGGCTTTTTTTAAAGTATCAATTACTTAAAATCTGTTGGTTTTTTTTTCTGTTTTATCAAATGGCTTCCAGAAAGAGCTACGATATTAATATAACTCTTAAAAGGATATTTTTAATGAAAACAAAATCTTACATTACATTCATATTTGTTTAGACATGTCCTTAATTATGAAAAGTAAACAACTAAATTCTATTTTAAATGTGTGGAACATTGTAGTGTATGTAAGTAATTATTTAATTTGTACATGTACTCTATTTCCAAGGCAACTATATTATTAATGCTATTTTAAGAACAAATGAGTGTAAAATTGCAGATGTCTTTGAAGGAACAGACTTCATTTAGGCAGGAGGTGGTAATTGAAATAATTGAACCTCACGTTGTAGTTAAGTTTGCCTCCTCTTTCTTTTAACAGTCACAAAAGAATATGGAATTGAGTCCTTTAAACTTCGAGATGAGATTAATTTCCTGTCAACGTACCTAAGATAAAGATAAAAGAAGGAAGAGAGCTTGAAATGCTTCCATATTCTTCCTCCCAGAACAACTTCTGTGAGATCTGCTTTTTCTGACAGTATTTGCCTTTTGGATATGTAAAAAGACTAGGCTGCAGGGTGTCGGATACTTGCAAGCCCTAAGAGAACTCTCATTCCCTATTGGACTGTTGGTGCAGCTGTGCTGCAATGGCTGAAGAAATCTTCTCAATTAGGATTTTTCTTTGCCTTAATGTCATAGAATGCAGGCTGTCAGCACTCACTGGTATGGCTCTAAATACTTCAGCAACAGTCAGCTGACTGGAAGTAGTTGATACAGTGGCTCAGTTTCTTGCTGAGGACTTGCAGCATGTGGGTAACATCTCCTGTAGAAGAAGACAACTTAAGTAATTCATGTTAACTAATGATGGTGTGGTCCCTGTAGGCCCCTACCTGAGGATGAACAGGTAGGACTGTGGAGAGGGAATGGAGATGGGTTGTTGGTCAGCACACAAGACTGGGAGAACAGGGGTTTTGGAATGAGGAGGAGGTCACAGAGGTGACAGAAGAAGGTATGAAAGAATGAGTCATGGTATCTCCCCTGGGATAGTGCTGAGATCCTGCAGACTAATTTAACAAAAGTAATTGGCATATTTGTGTTTGTTGTATACATTCCCAGCTCGAAGCCCCCAGCTGGACAATACTGTTATTCATTCATCTTTTTTAAATTATGTTGTGTGAGGTCCCACTGACTTTCTCTACATCTAACATTGGGGTAACATAATAGAACTTTGCTAAAATGAAGTTTGTTGAATAACAATTTCCTTGTCTGGTTCGTACAGCACAGTGTCCATGCAGTACATCTAAACTGTTGACAAGTTCTATTCCCCTGGGAAAAATGAGTTGCTTTAAAGTTATTAAGATTTCAGTGTGAAATGTGAAATGCTGCCCTACCACGAAAAAAAAATCTGATTGACTTTGTGTAGCTTTCTGACTGATTGTTCCAAAGACAAAAGGAAATACTTTTGAGAAAAATGAGGGGATTGAGAAGAGAAAGAATATTTCTGCTGATTGTTATAGTTTTGGCATTTAGTCATCTGTCAGGATGTTCTTGCTTAGAGGAAAAAAAAGAAACTTTTATGCATGAATGTAGAACAAACCTCAATATATTCTTTCCTACTTGTTCTTGCCTATTTTCATTTCTGTTAGTTTATGTGGAAATGTGTATCTTTTTAGTAACACGTAACAATTCTAATTATACACAGAGGGAAACCACACCCCCTTTTAGTTGTATTTCTAGAAAGCACAAGTCCAGTACAAGATCCAGTGAACCTATATTGGACTTTTCCATTGTTTCATTCACTCTTCTCAATGTTCCTCTTCCACTGAGTATATGCAACTCTGCACTCCTCCCTCCATTGTGCTATGAAACAAACATCCTCTCTCTTCTTTAGAGGAGGAATGTCAGAATGTGAGTACTCACTGCTGATAAAGCGATAAATGTATGTACAGATTTGAGGGATTTCTCTTTGCAAACAGTGTCTTTTTTTTTTTTTTGAGTCTATAGCAAATGACCATGGTAACGTATATGGCTAGGATGGATGATAAAACTTTTGAAATGTACATCAAACTTCAACAACATCTGTGAAATACTACTCCTGTTTAGATAAAACTGTTTATTCCTTAGCTAGTGAGTGTTTCTCACTAGAAAAACCAGCTGGCTGACTTGATTCAGATAGTTGTGAGGATGATGATAACTTCTTTGCTGGAAGACTGCAGTACTAGCATGCTCCAAGCTGAACAGATACATGCCATGTTTTATTTAGAATGATTTTTAATCATATTGACCTAGAATAGCCAGGCAGACCTAACCAAGGCACTTTTGAGACCCCTTTGTCAGAGTGCTTTTAAACCATTCAGTTTATATCATTTTACTTCATGTGGGCTTTGGCTGACTTTCATAATTAGATTCACTTTAGTGGTGACAAGTTTTCTTCTTTAGCTTGGCAACGTAAAAGATTGACTTTCAAATAGAAACATTTTACCTATACTCAGCTTTTGTGAACATTTTACCTATACTCAGATTTTGTGAAATCTGTATTTTAAAATTGTGGTTTGAAGTATAACTTTGGAGTTCACACAAAAATGAGTTTAAAAATGGGGAATATTCAGCTAGCTGAAATAAGAAAATAAACAGCTGAGCATTGAGTAACAGCTTGAATTTTCCTTGTATTATTTTCATATTTGCTGAATATTCTTTTTTAATGTTACACATTCAGCTATGGATTTTCATTTTTTAATTTCATTCTTCAGTAGTGTAGAGGGAAGAAATATCTTAAAAATGCTGTGTTTTTTCCTTTGTTAAGGTCTGGAAAGGCATACTTCCATGAAACTCTAATAGTCTGTGTACTTGAAAATTCAGATCACAAATTATACTAATTAAATCAAACAAACAATTCTCTACATCCTTCCACATAAACACAGGTCCCTTCACCCGCACTGGGTAAAGAAACAGAGAATCAGAAAGCCTTCTCATCAGAAGTATTACTTTATCTGCCTCATTTATGTAAGAGTTATTTGGGCTGCAGGCATTATAACTAGAAAAATGCATTTATTTACATCACAACTTCTCTTAGATTGTTAGAATTCAGTTATAATAGGGACTTCTGGGAATCTAGAAACTGGTAGCTACAGGCAATTCTGTAAAAGTTTGTAAATTCCTCTTGTCATACAGTTCACCCAAATTCTCTGCATCTAGCCCTGCATGACCTCAACAGGAAGTAAATAAATTCTCTCTTCCTGTGGCGTATCTGGAGAGTTCAACTAAGATGGTATTTTACCTACCTAGGTTATCCAGTTAAGGTAACATTACATTGCCTGGCAATTCTTTAAAATGTTGATGAACACCATCTCTAATTTACCTCCTCAGACACCAAGAGCTTTGAGTGGGAGAGAATGTGATATGAACCAGTTTATGAGATTAGGAAGGTTTACACTTAGTATGATTATGAAATAAAATGTTGGTGTAGATGATACATTCCTGGAGGGGAAGAGAGGTGAATGATATCTGTACTGATAGTTTTGTCATTTCCTGTGTCTGAATCCTAACATTTGAATGGAAACTTCAACAATGCTCTTTTAACATAGATTCTTTTGTGTACCATTATTTTTTAATTTTAAAGTCTAGTTGTAGACAATGCATTTGTTTAATTTGCTTCAAGAAAATAGGAATCTGCTTGTGACTAATTTGGGGTCGTATCTTCTTCATTTAGTGAGGAGTAGAGTTTTAGTTCCTCCCTGCAAGCAGCTAAGCAACACAAATGCTTGCTCATTTACTCCCCTCACCTCTTCTCCCAGCTGGATGGGAGGAAGAAATCAGAAAGGCACAATTTGGAGTACTTATGGGCTGAGGTAAAGACAGCTAAATAAGAAAGAAATAATAAAAATAAAGAAGAATAAGCAAGAGATACACAGCACACCCAACAGTTTGGGTTACATTTGACCCTGAAAAAAAAATCTTAATGAATTCAAATTTACTTTTTCAGATTCTGTAGACATGGAGATTTTGAAGGACTGACAATACCAAAAAATCATAAAATAATGAAACCATTTTGATGTAGAGGAATAAGCTATGGTTCAGATCCCTGTGCACTCTTAAGATGTGGAGTGTAGCTTTGCCATTTAAATGTCAAATAGATAAATTTCTTCTTCACATATTTCTTCCATTGTACAAACTGTTTTTGTTAAGTTAGGTATAAATATCTGGAAAAGGGCATTTCCTTTACCACAGCATCCAATCAGTCCATTCTGTCTGCTGCTTTGGAAAGGCTGTGGGCTTGCCAAATGGCTGTGGTGCTGGAGTCTTTAGAAGTTGCCCTGTGTCTTGGGCACTACTGTATAATCCTCAAAAGATTGTCAATAGGTACAGCTTACTGTTTTTCCTAGAAGTTCCTTCAGCTCTTTGGGAAGCATTCTTTATTAAAAAGCATGTTTATATCTCATATATGTTCCCCCTAACTTGGCACCAATGTACAAATTCTTACACCTGTCTAGAAAACAAGAGTGGAGTTTGGCTACTCTACCTGTAAGTCTCTGGGAGCTGTATGTAAGTATCTCATTCACTGGAGCCCAGTAAAGGCTGCCCAGAGTACTCACCAGCCTGGCTCCTTCCCACCAGACTGGATTTGGAGCCCCTGTAGCCATCTCACAGGAGTGGAATACTTAAGCTTAAGCATAGTTTATTTGTTTATAAAGCAGTTTTGATTTGTTTATTCAGGTGTCACTGGAATACTCCTTTGGGACATAAAATCATTTCACTTTGTCTGTCTGGGCCATTTTTGCCCACCGGGAGGTGAGGATTACTTCAGGGGTTGCAGTGGTTTGCATTATTGAACATTCACAGGCCTCCTTTGACAGTCTGAAGTATTTTATCATCTGCAGTTTGTCATGTGATAAGATTCAGTTCCATAGTTAAAATATTGCCTGCTGATTCATGATGGCCAGTAAGTTGCCTCCTTCAAAACTTCAACAGAAGAAAAGAGAAGTGATTATCTTTTCGTAGCCTCTGTGGGTCATGCAATTGATTTGGAGTTGCACTGCAATCATTTTCTAGTGTGGTGTATTGACCTAGCTGTAGGAATGTTTCTTCTTGTTTTGGTATGTTTTAATATGAGTCTGCTAGCAAAAAATAAGCCAGAAGAGAGGTATACAGATGTCTGCAAACCTTTCAAAGTTTTTTTCAAGTAGAAATTTGAACTAACAAGAATAATATTCTCAGATAATCCTAGCCAGATGTTACTGAAAGTCAGGGAAATGGATGTATCTTAAAATTCAGCTACTGTCAAAATAATGATGCTATTTCAGAAATATCTTGGATGTTTTTTTCACCCAAGCTATGGATAATTTAAGCTGATTTTCTTTATTTAAGGTATGTAAAAAGTACTTTACTGCAAAACTTTTAATGATTTTTGAATTGGAGGATTCTTGTTATTCAGAAGAAGAAATATTTCAGAAAAATATTTCAGGCATTGCTTTGCAGTACATTTAGCCAAATGTACTTCTGTAGCCATTTTATCCAGAATTTCCATGGGAAAACTCTAAGCATGCTGTCTCTCATCATGTCTCCTGTATGCTATTACACTTGCACAAAATGCATCTTTGTTGGTAAGGAACTGACTTGAAACTAGGTTTTGTGAGTAAGTTATCTACCAGCTATAGGATAAATTTTATTACCTTTCTAATGCAAAGTATGTAACACTTTTCTACAAAATATATTTATGTTAAGAAGAGAGATTGAGAACAATTTTCTGAGAAATATACTGAAAGGTGGTAAAGATACTCTCCTAGGATAAGGAAGTTCAAATCCCACCAAAAAGAATGTTTTTGAACATAAGTCTTGCATCTGAATGAAAGGTCCTGATTTTGGGCCTCTGGGAGAAAAAGATATCACATCTTTTCCATTAATTCTTTGAATGCCTTCTAAGTCTTCCCCATCTAAGACATAGATATGAAAAAAAAAAGAAAGAAAATGGAAAGAATAAAAACTTTTTTCTGGTTCAAGTTAAGAGAAAAGCAATTCATCCTGAAATTGAGAGGAAAAAAAAAGAAATTGCTTTATTTACTTTGTTTAAGAAAAAAAAACATTTGGATATTTCATAGAATCACTGAATCATAGAATTATCTAGGTTGGAAAAGACCTACAAGATCATCCAGTCCAACCATTTGATCCAAATGTATCTTTTTTTTCCACCTGGTTTTATAATTCATTCATTAAAATGAAAAAAATTGTTTGTATGTAGAGGCAGAATCATAAATTAACAAGCATAGATGTGAAATGAAGAATAAATCATAAACCAAATAGTCTAGAATGTTCTTGATCTCACAATTAACAGGATGAGAGAGTTGGAGATGTAGCTTGAAAAGAGCCATGCTACTTCAGTTATTCTACTTTACAGCATCCTCAGGATGAATGGGATAAAACAAGTATTTCTCAGAAAGTCTGTGGCAATAATTGGTAATTTAATAAAGCACATCTGCAGCTTGGGAAAGTTCCTTCACAAGTGCATTAACAAGAAACTGTACCTCTATCACAGTTATAAATAGCCTTAGATTATTTCATTTTTATCAACCATACTGAAGGATTTGTAGTACTGAAATCCATAAAAAATGTGTAGGGGAAAATACTTAAAACCTGTTTAATAATGGAACTTAAAAATCCTCAAAATTTAAGGTTCTCACAATTTGTCCCTAAATCTTTTATCAGAAGTGAATAAAGGATAAAAGGTGGCTATCTAATGAACAAGGCTCACTGTCTTTATGTAAACTTCCCATGTTAGCTTCTCAAGCATAGTTATATATGCAGAAGCATGAATATGGATTAAGAACCATTTCATTTTTATTTTTGAAATCATGAGCATTCATGTATGGGTATCAAAATATGTCATCTTACACAGGAAATAACAAGATTCTGTGAAATAAATTTAATTATTTTTGACACTGTCTTTTAAAACATGGAATACAGAACAGAATATCTCAGATTTCAGCACATAGGAGTGATTATGATTTTCTCACCCAAATTTAGTTTGATTACATTTTCACATTGTAGGTCAGATTCCACTTCATCCTTGGCTTGACCATTGAGCACAATATCTACCTTTTGCTGACAGTGCAGCTGTGTATCTCTGTGATAGATCACTCATTTAAAATAAGGATGCACGTGTGCTTGAGAACATTACCAAAATAACATTGTATATCACCAGAAGCTAATAGGATTTATGTATTAACCACCTGCCTCTTTGTTACTACCTCATGTTCTCCTGATGTAGGGAAGTATTTAAATTTATTTTTTTCCTCTGGGATTTATGCTTTCTTAAATTGTTCCTTATATTAGCAAAATTCTTTTCATATTATTCATACAAAACTTCCATTGCTTACATTATCTATGCAGCAGCCAAAAGTGAGCAGAATGTACTAGTACAATGAGTAAAGAAATCTACAAAGACTTGCTCTATAATTTTGACATCCTACCAAACTTGAGAATAACAAATACTGTGATATGCAAGGTAAAAAGAAAAGAAAGTCAGGAGAACAATATATTGTTATTTACATATGGTACATTTCTTGAAGATTTCAAAAATATCATTGAGCTTAGATAGACTTACAGATGGAAAAAATGGCTATACAAAGTCTTCTTGAGATATGCACCATGAGTCAGAGAAGAACAAGGCAGCGCTCTTCAGTGTATAGGAATTTTTGAGAGAACTGTAGGAAAATGCCAGGTAATGAGGAGAGGTTATAGAGGGCGGTGGAAGTTTGTGAGGATACTTATTTACATTTCTGCATACACATGACAAGAACAAGGAGATGCTTTTAAAAAAGTTAATAGAAGGAACGCGAGTAGCCATTGGCACAGGAAAATGTGAGTTTTGAACAGAAGGGTAGCAGGTGACTGAAAATAACGTATGGACAATAGCATATCTTTACAGAGTGTTGAAAAAAAAGGAAATTAATATTGTCATGGTTTTGTGATTTTTGTTGTCAGTATTCCACATCATAACATCATGTAAAGCACTGGCAGTTAAAGAGTTAACGTCCTGGTTTCTGCGGACTGCTCTTTCTAGGCGCTTAGTTCTCGGAGAGGGAGGGGAGGAGCTGCATGCCCCAGGGGTCTTTGCATCTGGAGTACGTAGGTGAAGCCGCCTGGCAGAGGGAGAGTTTCTTTCTTTCTTTGCTACGGAGGAGGACGTGGTCCCCCTGCAGCTTACAGAGTAGGGGCTCAGCTTTGGACTCTCTCACTGTTTGATTTGTTGACCTCAATTCCAATATAATATTTAGTAAATTAACGTTCCTCCTCAGATCGTTGCCGCTGTTTTTAGACCCATCTACGATTCCCCTACCCTTTCCCCCTTTTCCTTTTTTTTTTTTTTTTTTTTTATTAAGGGGAATTAATGATTAAATATGGGATCGTTTTTGATTTTTTTTTTTTTTTTTTTTTTAGGGCGTGGGTCTGCCGCATTAGTCACGGGACCGGTCCGGGCCAGCCCGTAAACCACCAACATTTTTTGTTTTTCCCTCTTTTTTTCCAGACTGGTGGGCCTGTGGGCCTGCTGTCCCCCTGTCACGGACACAGATCCATAGATGACACCATGACAAATACGAAGCAGATGCAGAAGGTGATGCCAGGTCAGAAAAGGTACTTATGAAAGGGGTAATTGAGAAGCAAATTGAACATGACAGAAATTATAGTAAGGGAAACCTAGAAAAGAATGGGTGTACAAGTAACTAGGTAACAACAAAAAGTTAAATTTCATAGTGGTAGCTATATATGTTCATTTTGAGTTCTTAAATATTATATTTAGTGGATATTATTCCTTGTAGATAAAGACTTGTTGACTTGGTAGAAACAGCAGTGCTTAAAAGTATTGCACAATAATTTAATATTAGGAAAAGTGATTTCTGAAGCACACTTACGTAGTAGATACGTTTAGCTGTACTCACTTTCAAGAACTGATGGAGGATTTTTCAGTCCTAAAGCTGTCATATCTATTTAAGCTGTCTAAAGCTGTCATATTTGTTGACCGAGATAAGCTCATTGAGTGGGCCCAGGTGAACCTTTGGAGGTTCAATAAATCCAAGACCCAAGGTCTTACACCTGGGTCGTGGCAACCCTCATTATCAATACAATCTGAGGAATGTAAGGATGGAGCACTGCCCTGCTGAAAATAACTGACTTGGGGGTACTGGTCGATAGTAAGCTGGATATGAGCCAGCAGTATGCCCTCACAGTTGCATCAAAAGAAGTGTAGTCAGCAGCTCGAGGGAGATGATCCTGCTCCTCTGCTCTGCATTGGTGAGACCTCACCTGGAGTACAGCGTCCAGATGTGGAGTCCTCAGTACAGGAGATGTGAATCTGTTAGAGCGTGTCCAGAGAAGGGCTGGAAAAGTGATCCAAGGGATGGAACACCTCCCCTGCAAAGACACACTGAGAGAGCTGAGGCTGTTCAGCCTGGAGAAAGGAAGGCTCCGGGGAGACCTGAGAGGAGCCTTTCTATATCTAAAGTGGGGCTATAAGAAAGAAGGGGACAGACTCTTCAGCAAGGTCTGCTGTGATAGGACAAAGGGAAATGGTTTCAAACTGAAGGAAGGAGATTTAAACTGGTTATAAGGAAGAAGTTTTTTACAATAAGAGTGGTGAGGCATTGGAACTGGTTGCCCAGAGATGTGATGATAGTCCCGTCCTTGGAGTCATTCAGGGTCAGGCTGGATGGGGCTCTGAACAACCTGATCTAGCTGCAGATGTCCATGTTCATTGCAGGAGAGTTGGACTAGATGATCTTTAAGGGTCCCTTCCAACTCGGAAGATTCTATGATTCTATTTAGACCATGAGTAAAAGGAAACTGTCTAGCTGGGGACATCAATAGTGGTAAATATGAACTAGTGAAATATACTTTCTATCTTCAGTTCACTATCTTTTCAAAGATATCAAATAATCATTTGCAGGATTTCTGTCATTTGACTGTATTCAGTCCTTACAGCCTGCTGGTCCTAGAAAAGGCCTAGGATCCTATTGGCTCAGGCCTGTGTAGAGCTGAAAGTAAAAATAAGTCCTTGTCCCTAAAAGCGTGTGATTTAACCATGATCTCTAGCTCTTTGTTGCTGTCCCTTATTGTCTTTGATGGTTCCTAATGCTCTTTTTATGTGCCTCTTGAGGTTAGTCTTTAGGAGCTAACCTCTCAGATCCGAATATGACAAATCGTTTCTGTGAAGAACTTTGAAACACAGCCAGATACTGTTCTAGATGATACTCTGTTAAGAAGAATATTAATTTAGTGACAGTTTCCAGGCTGCACAAGCCTGTAATTTCTGTGCAAGATACAGCATATTCTGAAAAAATTACATGATTTCAAAAAGGCAAAAATTCTTGAGAATCCAACTCCCTTCCAGTATTTTTCTAGTGATTATTTAGGCTCAGATTGATAAGTAAACTTTAGCATGAACTTTATCTGTCATTGTTTTCCAGTTGCTGGATCTCATTTTGCCTTTTTAAATTGCTGTTGCAAGGGGCTGTAAGGCAGGAATCCTTGTCTTACGGATATTTGTAGACATCAGTCGAATTATAAACTTGCTTTCTAGTTGATAAACTAATGAGAACTTTTAATTTTCTATATTAAAGTTTCTTCTTCAAGAACTTTGTTGAATCCTTTTTAACTTTTACTAAGTTTTTTTTTTTGAAGCATATACACTACATACCATGACATAATATTCCAGAAATGGTCTCACTATTACTCTTTACAGAGATAGGTGCCAGCTCTTCAGTAATCTATTTGCTAGATTAAGCATCCAGGAATCAGTCATTTCCTTATCTATAGCACTGGGTGTTGATGTTACATTAGGTTATCTACTATGATCCCTGAGTCTCTTTCAGTGTAACTGTGTTTCAGATTGTGGTCTCTCATTTTTTTTTCAGATCTTGTTTCTCTCTGCACATCGCAAGTTCTTCAAAGAACATGTCTTCTGAAACAATCTGATTAATGTGGAATAGCAGCTCCATACAGTTGTTACTGCTAATTTTCATGTTATTTTCAGACTTGATATGTATAGAGTGTTTATTTATTACACATTTTCACTGCTGTTTGAAGTAGTAAGGGAGACGAAATGCAGATGAAAACAAATGGATTAAATTCAAGTGTGTGATGCAGCTACTGCTTCCTGTTTGTCCTATAGCAGAACTTGCTGTTACAAATGGGAGGACTGACTAGTTCCTGAGCTGAAGCATTTACAGATGAACGTACTAAGGTAACTGAAAAAGTGTATCAGCTTACTTGACTATGTTAGATTATGAACTGCAGTGGGTTTGGAGCTGTTGTCTAGCTTCAGCACCTTCTTGTCTAGCAACAGCACTTACTGTCCGAGCAAGGGTGTATATCTTGCATCTTCAGCCTCTAAGTTGAATCCATCAATGTTCACAAGTCAAAACTGCAAAATATGTAGTTGTAAAGTTTTAGGAATAATAACATAAGGTGCATTGTTTGCTGTAAGTGCTCCTTTCATCTGGAAAGGATAATAGCATTTTGTACGATTCTGTTGTGGATCTTAGTGTTGAGGTATGATGAGGATGAGAGTAGTTTTCTGTGAGGAGACAGTGATAGAATGCGTTAAGGCCATGGGATTGTGCTTGCACTCTGTGGAGAAAAATATGTAGTCAGTAAACTTGGCTTTGAACGCTCTCTGTCTGAATGCAAAAAGACTTTCTTTCCATTTCATTTGAGGCACGGAGGATTCATAATGCAGTATCTGCCAGGTGCAAAGACATGATTTCACTGGTCAAAGCTGTTAAGTCATCCAAGTGCTAATGAAGTAGACCTCAAGGTTCTCTTAAAGACTGCTTAATTTCCATCATTAGTGATTAAGTACATGAAGGTTCTTAAGAAAATTGTGACTTCAGAAGGATGAACAGAAAAGCTGTGTATTTGCATGTGTCTATATACAAATGCTTCACACAGTCCGTGTGAAGGCTGTACTTTTTGATGCTTTATGCAACAGCATTTAGAACATGAAATAGGGAATTCTAAAGTGAGAGGAGTATTTTGGAAATGTGCAACTAGTTAGAGGCTAAATTAGAACTATGTTGGCCAACAGTGATGATAATTGGTTGTAAATATATATAGACATTTTAAATTCAGTTTAGAATAAATGTACCCTATAAAACTTGACATCTTCAATAAATTCACAACACATTTAATTAGTCATAGAGATACTTCCATGACATGATAAAATTCTCCTTAAAAAACCAACACAGTTGCTAAATAATACTTGATGGTATTTTCAGTTATTGAACATTATATAATTTGCAAATGACTTCAAAAATTCTTTTTAGCCCCAAAGTGTGTGATGTAACTGATCTGATGTAGTAGCATCTTTACAGTTGTTTTTAGAAGATTTAAAATATTTTTCTTTGCATTGGTATCTAAATTATCACTGTCTTTTTGGGAGCTTCTTGATGAAGCTTTTCTTTTAGGATTTGTACTTAATATATCTTTTCTTTTTTTTTCAGTCACATTTGGCCATTGGTTAAAAAGAAAAAAAAAGGTGAAACAATTAATCAAATCATTTATGAAAAATAAGTTAAGGCTATCATTAGGAGAAGACCTGAAGGCTGACTATGGTGAATCATCAAAGACCAATGTTTGTATGATAGTCTGACCAAGACTTTAACATTGACTGTGACTAAATTGCTCAACAGGTCTGGTGCAGTGCAGCAGTTAACCGGTAGTATAGTTGTGTTTGTTTTGACTAATTAGCTGACAGGTGGAGCTACTTAGGGTATACACAATGCTGCATTAATAGGATGACATTATAGCTATCACTCAAACTCAAATCTTTGCTTTTTGTTTTGTTTTTATTTTACAACTACTGATTTATCAGAAATAATCCCTGAATGCAGATTAATGAGTTGGTATGATTTTGTCCTGATTAACTGCTTATTTCTGTTACTGAGGCCATGGCTGTTGGCTGTTGCATCATAACCAGCCAAGTCAGATCATTAATCACATTTATTATGCCTCTGGTAGTTTATCTGCTTCATCACTCCTCTGTCTACAATCCCTTCTTGGTTAGGGAAATTTAAATGTTTTAAATCTCTAAGCAGCTTTAAACAGATGCCCTAGCTTTTAAAAGTCAAATCCTATTGTACTTCAACTAAGCAAAACAAGCTGATCTGAGCACAAGAGGGTGCATTCAATCATACAAAAATGACCACTTAAATTCTTGTTTCGATCAGCCCCTCAGAGTTAAAAATGTGGGCATCATATTTCTTGAGAGTAGAATTCCCCAGATGTCCAATAGGGTCACACAACTTTTAGGTTCTGGTTCGGTAAGAGTCTGGAAGATGGGACAGTAAGCTTATAGACTGTTTGTTTCTAATAGGAAAAAAATAGGTGTTTGTGTTTTTGTAAAGAAACATCTTAAATGCATCTTCCATAACTTCTTTTCCCTTTTTCTTTTCTGAAACATGCTATATTCAAAATGGAACTTACTGTATTGGAAGTATTTTTAATCATTTTTGGGACAGTCTACATAATTTCAAAGTAGGTAACACATCTCAAAAGATTATGCTAATGAGATATTTTAAAGAACTGAACAAATTTTTTTAAACTTGAGAATGCATTATGTGTATATTGTAACATATATAAACAGGCCTGAATTAAGGCTGAAAACACATTTCAATATGCTTAGTTTTGCTTTTTGATAACGTATTATATTTATATGCACTATATTCTACACATGAATCAAACTCTCTTCTGAAAAAAAAAGAATATTTCCTCATTAACTTTATGATTCATCATGTAAAATCAGAGTCTTACGTTAAATTTCTTCACACTGAATTCAGGTACTGTTGTAAATCATGTAGGAATTTTCGAAAATCAGGGCTGATGGAAACATTTCCTAAATGCTATAGATTATCTTGCATCCTTCCCTGAACACTGTCCATGTAGTGAAGCAGAAATTTTATGAGAAAGAAGGTCTGCTTTGCCAAACAACCAGGCGCTCCTAGACACACACAAAGTCACAAAGAAGCAGAAGATGAACAGTGGGACAGCTGCTGTGAAGTGACATTTTTCAAGATGGTGGTGTTGAACTTCAGATCACTCCCTTTAATTTCACTAAGGAAGTAGGAAAAAATAGAACAAAATTCAGGTGCAGCTGGAGGTGCCTATTTTGGGGCAGTTAGTGGGGATGAGAGTAGATAGACTGAGATGACCGGGTAAGATTTTCTACTCCAGCTGAAAACCTTGAAGCTAAACAAGGTTTAAAATATCTTCAGCAAGGTCCTAAACATCTTTCTCCTGCTGGTGAGTCACAATACTTTGAACTTGTTGAACTAGAGAAAACAACACAATATTTCTGGACATTTCATTGCTACCTTAGAAATCCTATATTAATTTATCTTTACAGACTTAGTATTACAAAATGGAGAGCTCAGTCTAAATGTGAAATCACCTTTTTAACTGAAAAATGAGTCTTTTGTCTGAGCTGCCACTGCAGCATAATTTATCCTGCAGTTATTACAGTGCACAGTCACTTTTCATTTTTTCATTTCTTAAGGTTAATTACAGTTCTAAAGTCTTTTGTACATGTACTGCCTCACTGCTACGTAATTACAGCTTATAATGTATTATCGCTTAATTTTGATTGGTTACTGAGCCTTCTCATGACATATCAAATAAACTTGGAAAGAGGAAGTATGTGTTTCACATTGTTTAGAAAAAAAATCTTTCATGTAGCTCAGCCATGTAAAAGATAAGTACCTTGTCTACCTCCTTGGCAAGGCACTTCCTTTTGTCAAGGTAATTTGATAGGATAATTTGCCCCCATCATTTTCACTTTTCAGTAAGAGATTCACAGGAAACTCTCTCCAGTGACTAATAGAGGTTTTCAAGAGAAATAGCTCTTAGTTATTTTCAAAGCTTACATTTGTGAGTCCACCCAGACACTACAGTTTCAACATCTATGAAATCACTGCTCTCTACAAACCTCCCTCAAAGAATTTCTATATCATTATATTAGTAGGTTAAAAATGTGTGTTTCAGTGACGACGACAGTTGCAGTAATATTCATTATGGTTCCAGTCCTTTAACAAATGTTAAGAAACAGGTCATTTTAAGACTTTACAGAAGATGCTGTCCTAAATCTTAACCCTTTTGTACTCTCCTTAGCAGAAAATAATCATTTTGTTGTTTTTCTTCCATACTCATTTAAATTCCCCTTACATAAGAACAGAATTATTTTACCCTCTTATGATTTTCACCCTCTTATTATTTTTCCAATATATGGTTCTTGTAAGAAACATTTTCTGATGTAACCTTTACAAGTGGCATGCAGAGATTTTCCATGTACTGAAAAGTATTTTATTTGCATAATAAAAGGCAGTTGTAGTCTTTTTAAAACAATGGTACTGAAAAAAATGCTATGAACATAGTTTTGACTTAGTCAAAATTAAGTACCTATTTTAAGTTATTTCAAATTTACTTATCTCTAAAATGGGAGCTGAAAATGACTTCTGGCACAAGTCACTGCTGCAGAAGCTGTCTTTCTTCAAATCAGGATGATGAATAGGACTTCTCAATTTGTTATCCCACAGTTCATAGTGGAGGGGCATACTTCATGACTTAACAGAGCCAAAATTAACAATTTGTTACTAGTGAATGTAATGGTGGCATGAAAATTTCTATGCAGTATTGACAATGATTCTTACTTTTGTATAGTAGTTTGAGCATTTGTTGCTAAAATTACTAGCAAAAACATGAAACGGCTATTAGTTTCAGCCAAATAACAAAGGAATATATGTCTCAGGTTTGCCTAAGGATACACAAAAATACTCATCAAGATTTTCAGTGATTTTTTTTTTAATGGAAAGGTACATAGTGACATATCTAGACATGTAACACTGTCTACTGTACTGAGTTACATGGAGTATTTCTCAGGTTTGTAGCTGTCACAACTATTTTCAGCCCCCCAGGCTAAAAGCATGTCAGTTGCATTTTAACCCAGCTTCCCAGGAGTGGATAAGGCATACTGTGCAGCTCTACGTGATGTGTGAAATAGAGCCAGCATAGGGATACAATGTGCGGTGGCATAGTACTTACCAATAAAATGCAACATTTATGCATTATGACAGAGGTAACAGGAAAGGCCCCAGGAATTAATACTCTGTGGCAGGAGGCCAAGAGTAGACACTGTGTGAAATTAATTAGCAGTGTCATTATTTTGATCAGCAATTGAATTGGAAATATTTATAGCATCAGTGAAGTGAAATCTGCTTTAGATGATCTAACATGAATACTCACTGGTGGCTTAACTTTGACTGTGGATACAGGATAGCTGTATCTCTGCTAAAGGAAGTGCTGTAACATTCCAGATACATCTATGGAAAAATAAGAGCCATATTATCATATTTCCATTTCATACATGGAAGTAAATTTTATACATAAAAAAATAAGTAATCAAGAAATGTGAAGAAATAGCTAGTTTGCCACATTATTTCCAGTGATTGTCATTGAGGCACTGGATTTTTTTTGTAAAATGAAGATGAACAATTTCTAGCATGTTTCTGTGTCATATTTGCCTGAATAGGATATTATTAGGCTCCTTCCAGTTTGACAAACGTATTTGAGCTGTCTGATTATGCGTAAAGGCAGTCATTTCCTTTTCTGTTTTTAATCCCAAATTATACTTGACATTTATTGTTAAACTCAAGGTGCTTCCATGCAAAACTGGTTCACCCTTTGTGAGTGTGCACTTTCTACTGGCTAATCAATAGGTAAGCAATTTACATGGTTTGCAGCTTGTCATTCATTCCCTGGGTTTTCCAGAGAAATCATTGCCTTGGAAAGGCCTTAAAAAGAATTGAAGCAGTCATACATAATTAAGATTTTCTGCCTGTATGTTTATGCTTTACTAGTAGCACACAGAGCAAAAGTTAAAATCTGCATGAATTTTGTTTCTGTAATTTTAAAAAAGTGTTCTGTTTTCTGTTTATATATTTTCATTACTCATGGACAAACAGTTTCCAGAGAGCTAGGAAAAAGAAAGAAAATAGTGGCATCCTTGGTACTGGGTATGCTGTTTTCATAATGTGTGGTTTTCATACTGTATATTGAATCTGAGCTGTGAATGATAGAAGTACTATGGACCAAATGAGATTCAGCAGCGCCAGATGCAATGTGCTGCACTTGGGTTGAGGCAATCCCAGGTATGAGTACAAACTGGGAGAAGAACTCAGGCAAATAATGATAGGACATGGAGGAATAGTTTTAAACTAAAAGAGGGGAGATGTAGGTTACATATTAGGAGGAAATTTTTTACTCAGATGGTGATTGAGTCACTGGAACAGGTTTCCCAGAGAACCTGTGGATGCTCCATCTCTGGAGGTATTCAAGGCCAGGTTGGGTGGAGCCCTGGGCAGCCTGTTCTTGTGAGTGGCAACCCTACCCATGGCAGGGAGGTTGGAACTAGATGGTCTTTAAGGTCCTTTCCAACCTAAGTGATTCTAGGATTCTGTGATTAGATATAAGGAATGAAAGCCACATTTTAATTAATTTTGTATTCCAATGAATGTACTTTTGGGGCATGATTAGGATAAAGCATTTAAAAGAATTATGTTTCAAAATTGCATTTTACCTCTTAAAATTTCAGAACATGATTGAACCCTGAAAATATCTAGAGATTTTACTAGTTCCCCTTTGTATTTCTCTAGACTACCTAGAATTTACTCCTAGCTTGGAGAGAATGGGTTTTGCAGATGCAGACAGTTGATGGCCACCTCCCATCTCTTGTTTGTGGCCTGTAGAAAATTGCAGAGTTGGAATGCATCAAAATCAGGAAGGTTAGTTTAGTTAGGGTAGAGGAAGAGGTAGGAAAGATGATTCACATGCTCACATCCACTGTCTGATATTTCCAATTGCTGACAGAAGTCAAAAAGGAAAAATTCATATTTCATGATCACAGGATGTAGCAAGACTTTATGAAAACTGTATTGATGTTTAAGCGTAGGTTGTTATATTAATAATTTTTTCTTTTCGAATAGCAACATTACTTTTATGAAGTTGATGGCAGGTGAGAGGTCTGCCCATAACATATTGGATTTCCCCCAGTGATCCTTACTTCCCCTTTCATTCAGTGGCATGTTGATGAGAGCCTTTTGTACAAATTGGAAGGGAGAAGCATTAATTTTTTTCTATTCCAAGAGATAAGAAACAGTTTCAATAAGTCAACAAACAGATATTCCCCATTAGAAATTAGCACACACTGCTGCAAGACTGGAAATGTTTGACCAAGTCGGTGTGAGATCAGTAGAGAAATGAAGCTCTCATATCTACGGATGAGTAAAAGCAATAGAGTAAAGGGAAACGCTGCTTGGAATGAAATGCCTAGCTCTCTTTTTGAAGAAATAATGTAGGTATCGTGATTTGGGAGGGATTTCAGATCTGTGAATCCCCAAGTACTGCCAGGCCTGGGGACAACTGAAGGGACACACTTTCTTCTCTCATACTTAAAGTTAGGTGGTCTCTGTGGCTTCCTTCCTGTTATAATTTTTAGAGGGCTCTTCATCACCTAAAAGCTATCTACAGATTCATCTGAAAAGGCAAAGTGTCTGGAAGCTAGACACTGCAACAATGAACACTGCACAATGTACAGAAATTCTTTTTGTGGACTGTCTTTCATTCACCATTGTTTGGCATTGTTGATCATTCTCATTCAGTGCTCCAATTCAGGACTTCTTAAAAAAAAAAAAATCTTCAAAGACTTCCCTGCTTTGCAACCTGTAGCCTTTACATATTATATATAATATTACAAGCACTTGGAGACCAAAGGCTCTCATGCTCAATAAATTTTTTGAGACTTCTAACTGTCTGTCCATCATGAGCCTGATAAATCTTCCTACTTAAGACAATTTAGAACCTTTCAGTAGGCCACTTGAGCTTACAGCATCTTTTAAAACATTGCCTGAAAGGAAGAAAGTAGATGGAAAGCAGAAGACAAATAGCTCTCATTTCAAAAACATATCACAGTGGATATTTTTGAAGTAGCTTATGCCTGTCACAGTTGCAGTCATGAAGCCACCAGACATATGCCTCTTTGCATATACATTGGCTACTTAATGATTAACCTAGGGCTTGTATAGCTAGGTGCAGTTAGGATGAAGCTACCAAATTGTACCCTGAGACTCCAATCTAACAAAGAATGTAAATGTTGATTTAAGATGGGGCAGCAAATCTAAATACCTATTTGAATGGATTTCCTGTTATATATCAGTCATCAGTTGACTGTCTTGTAGAGTTACAGACAACCTGAGTCATATTTATGAGAAAATAAGGGTACTTAGATATCACTCAGAGAAATATTTGATCCTCATTATAGCCAGATGCTGAAGGGAATGGATAATTGGGCACATCATTTTTATGAGTGAGAAGTCTGAGGCCATGAAGAATTATGAGTCTGCAAAACATACTCCTTCAACAACCACCCAAGATTTTGAGAAATACATAGTCAGTTATGTTTTCTGTCTATTAGCATTATAAGATTTTAGACATGCATTGGGTATGAGTAAAAATGGACATTTCTGCATTACAAGAACAGCACCAGTTACTTCATAATCTGACTTGCTCAATGTACTACAGACATGGTGCCAGTAAAATATATACTAAAACTTGGAATCACTGAGAGTAGTTAGTAAACAAATTATCTCTGAAGAGAATCTGGGAGTTTACCCTGCTAAAACAGGCACCTACAGCACAGATTGCTTTACTGCCACAACAGGTCAAAAAGCGTCTGGAAGCAGAAGCAAATTTTTAAGCGCTACTGAAGATGATGTGGTAAATGTTATGAATACAAACAATACAAAAGTTCAAGGTTCCCATTCAGTTAATAATAAAATAACCCTACATGGACTTTTTTCTTTCCTCCTGGAAAGATTGTCATGCCCTGTCTTTGGTTACAGGTGACATAAAGTGAAATCCAAATGACTAGAAAAATGTGTTAAGCTAATAGTGCTACTTCTGTCATTCAAATATACCCTAACAAATGACAGGAGAAAATTCTTCTGCTGAATATTTGTAAGAAAATAAAACACTTTTTCTCATCAGGGAGGTGGTTGAGAACGTGCAATGCAGCCCATTAGCTCACCTCATGGGCTTCAACATAAGGGTTGTCAGATTAGCAAGCATCCTCTCTGAGCTCAAGAAATCCTAGAAACTGATCAAAATCAGTTTCAACTTTCAGCTAGAGAATGTACACATCTTTCTTTCTCTCTTGTGAACATTTTACTCATTAACGTTAAGAAAATATAGTTGGTAAAAATATATTTTTTTCAGGGATATTGAACATAGTTGCAATGATTCAGTGTGAGTCCTTCTGCTTTGCAAAAGAATTTTAGATAGTATACTGTTTTTTTTTTTTTGTATGATAAGCCTAAATTTTGCAGAAATATGTTGACAGGTTTACTGTTGTAAGCAGTTGTAACATGACCTAGTTGTGATATGGGGAATTCCTTGAACGATGGAAAGTTAACCGGAAGTAATTGCATGGAGCAGCAAGATCTGTAAGTTATTTTATTTTTGTTACACACGAAATTAATATACATTTTTAATTAGTTCTTAAGAAAATGATCATTTACAAATAAGAGTTTAATTGTGCTAGTTTTCCACTAAGCATTGGAAGTAAACATGGAAATTGGGTGCTTCTGTAAAATTGGGATAATACGTAACACTAGGAATAATGTTTCTTAGTCCAAATTTTACTAAACATTATTAAACCTTGCCTTGGTTCAGAAGGCTAATCCTTTGTTGTCAAAGTCTTGCCCATTCCTATATCTTTTCCTTCCTTCCCAGCTCTCAGCTTAACGGCAAGACTGGGAGTATGGAAACCTTTCAGTGGGTTTGAACTGTGGTACCCAGTCTTCCAGCCCTAGAAAAGGGAATGTGCAGTACTCTGTGGCTTTCTCGGATTTCTTTCCCAGGCAGGGACTGTTACCCCCAGATCTCACCTGTGGCATGTACACCTGAACTGGAGGGCTGGGAAGTGACTTTTGGATTCACAACAGTTAGATATTGTCATAGGCAGCAAAATTAACCTTTTCAACAGGGTAGTTAGTGTCTGTGGTCTGCCATGCTGTTGTTGCTGATGACTGTGATTCGTTAACTTGTGAATTTCTAAGAAATACCACTGTTAAGTATGTGGAAAGCCTTTACTGTTTGCTTATGAAGGTGAGGAGTGCATTCAGCCCTGTTTGAGGGCATGCATCACCCACCCTCATTAAGACTCTCCTACTGTTTGCTAAGTCTGAAAAAAGCATCAAAGCTTGGTCCTTCTCTTGCATACTGGCATTAACTATCGTTAAGATGAACTCAAAGGTTAGATAGCATTTCTGCCTGCTATGCTGTATTGATGTCATTCTTATGTTGGCAAATTAATTAAAATTATGTCTGTGACAGCTGTTTGTGGAGTCCTTCAGATACAGAAATGAACAGACTTGTAACTAAGAGGCACAGTGAAAAAAAAATCAAAGCCAGAGGAAAAATTATATTCATTCTTGCAGATTGAATTGTCTGAAAAAATTACTCACAAATATAAAGAGCAATTCTGGCTTTCAAATAACAGTAAAGATGATGAAGTAAGCTTAGATTTTTGTTTTGTTTTTGAAGTCTGTTTTATCTACTTGTAACTAAAAAACCTACTCATAACCAAAAGATGTTTCATGTGGTGGACTGTGGTATCCCGTAGCATCAAGAAGCTAAGCAGCTGCAATGGTGCAGGGGCAGTCACTGCAGGAGTGGTAGGAGCCCAACAGCTACACTGCTGGGCTGGGCTACGGGATCTCATAGACATTTTCTTAAATTATTAACTAATGTTTAGCTAGTATCATTACACTTCAATATTGACATGTAGTTTTACTATGCTCTTAGAATGACTGAGGCATGTTTTCAGATGCTTCTGCCCTCAGAAATTAATTTCACTGGAGACAAAAGCTGAATTTTTGTCCATTGCAGATGTAAACGCTGTTATTTTTGTCACGTTATGTGTCAAATGGATGTTACGGTTACCTCAGGCAGTTACTGCAGTTGTTCATGTAACCTAGGAAATAATTACCTTTGTTACCACATTAATTGAAATATAAAAACCAATGTACTCTTCAAGTCCCAAAATCAAATTAATGCAAATAAAAACATTCTATGTTTTTTTTTTCCATCATGAATTTGGATTCCTTTCCCATACATGCAATACATTTCAGTCCCACTTCCTATGCTTCCAGCAAATTTGCATGTATTTTTTTTTCAAATGTGGCATACTGTATGCTACTTAAAAATGTAGTGTCAGTTAAAAAGTGAAAGACATTTCACTATCTAAATACCACGCAGACATTTGTTTTCTTAATGTAACAGTTTTCTAGAGACATTGCTTTATAATGAGGATGATTCTTTATACTGCAGCTTTGACCTTGCAGCTTAGAATTCAATCCAGTCTCTCTAGAATAGTAGCAAGATTTTTTTAAAGAGAGAGAATATTTGTCTTCTCGCTGTTTAGCAGAAACTTTACTTAAAAACCTAAACACACATGGTATGGGCAGAATGAGTGTAAACATTCTACTAATTAATGGGATACTGAGAGACAAACCAATAAGAAGATAATCCCAGATGCTACAACAGCCTAAATTGTCAATTTCTTTGTTTTTTGGTAACAGATTAGAAACATTCATTACTAATTGAAAGAATGACCTGACAAATAATAAACAACTTATGCTGTTATTATTGCTTTTTTCCAACTTTTCTTAATCATATATATGAAAATAAATCAGCATATTAAAAATCAGTATATTGAGTATTAAGTGATTTGGTAATAGTGTGGAAAAAAAGGAAATGTCAGGATAGAATGAAGAGAGACTATCATTAAAAGAAGATGTCTGAGAAGGAAGGACATATCCAGAAAAAGGAGATAAAGGTTTCACATGTTCACAATTATAAGAAACGTTTGAATGAAAGAATTTGATTATTATTCTTCTGGCATAAAGTCATTAGTCAAGGAAACAGATATACCCATAATGATTATTTTTGCTCTCATTTTGTTCTCTAGCTCAGAGATACTCTTAAAAAATAATATTTTATTATAACTACCTGTCTTATTTCTTCAGTCTGTGACAGTTGTACGTTACTTTCTTACAACAGTTCATATGTATATATATACATATATATGTATATATATATATATATATAGTTCAAATTTTTAATGCTGCTACTTCGTGTTCCTGGGAGAATTCTCTCCCTTTTTATTACTTCCTTGCCCAATATTTTCACGTCTTATTTTTTTTCCTTCCCTTGTGTCTCAGTCTGATTTTCTTAGGAAGCCTGATAATCTTATTAACATCCTCCCTGTTTATACAAAGGTACAGATAAGCCATAAAATACAGTCTCTCCTGGAAAGCTGGAGGCTCACCAGTTGAGCCATGCTATCCAGCTGGGCTTCAGTCTGTAGTGTAGGGAGGGTGACAACACCTCAGCTCTGGTTCTGGAATAAAAAGAATCACGATGCCACCAGAAAGCCAAGGTTTCAATGATTCTAAAAGGCACATTTTTAAAAAATTATTGTCTTTCTTATTAACATTACAAACTTTCTTGTTAAACAAACTGGGAGTTTGTCATTTTTTACATGAAATGTATGCGATAGGATATTGCCATACCTTTGAACATCCCTGAAATGTTAGTCTAAGTTTATAACTTTTCTGGGAAGAATTTAATAGACAAAGAGGCAAGACAGAAAAGCATAGTGGCAGAACATCTAATATATGTTAACAACAAGTATGTTAAGTGAGAAGGTAGCAAGCTTCTGAGCAGAAGAAAAAATTTTCATAGAATTTTCTCCCTCCAGCTGAAGGGAAACAGGAGGTGATTTGCACGTGGCTATCTAAAAGCTTTACAGTGAAGACAAAGTTAGTCTATGTCATGACAAGCTTTAATTCTGATGAAAACAAAATAAGGAAAAAATGAAAAAAAAAGTAAGTTCAATTCATGCCAAAAGGCTGCAAAAATTGTGAAGTGACAAGTGAATTGGAATAACATAACAAGTTCAAAGCATCTGGGATGAAGACCCCAGGGAAAATCCTGTTCAAACTCTGCCCACTGATTTCACTGAGAGTAAGATTTCATTTCATTCCATGAATAGCTTACTGAAGAATAGTAATGGAGAAACAGATCAAAGTGTTTTAAGCTGATACCTGTGAAATTTTGAAAGATAACATTTCTTGCCAACAAATCTGTGAATGGTTGGAGACAAGTCAGAGACAGATAAGAAAACAGTAAATTAATTAGTGCAGTTTTTTGTTTTCTTTCCTAGCAGAGAGGCAGAATTTGTGAAAAGATAATATCCTTGTGATTAATAGTGCAGCTTGTGTTAGCAGGTAACAGTTACCTCATGCTTCTCTTGAACACCAAGATGTAAAACTGGAAGTTGTTCACGTGTGTAAAGGTTTTCAGCAGAAATCAATGTATAAACAATAGCCTTAAACCATTTTTTAAAAGATAATCAATGATGAAAACCTCTTAGTCCTTTTTCATAGACAGCAGGGCTACAGACAAAATTTTCAAAACTAGTATCTATGGCAAATGGGTAGGTGTTGGTAATGCTGGAGTTGAGCAGTCCCACAGATATCTGGTGGACCACGCAAGAGGCTGGCTGGAGCTTGCCTTCAGTAAATAGGCCTGCTTTCAGTTACATTGCAGTTGAGCTGAGATAAGATAATAAAGAAGCTTACCCAGCAGGGTACTTTGCTATCACTTTCATAAAAAGTTTTCCACTTTCTCTGCAATCCCTATTCTTATTCTGCTGTCTTTGCCCTCCTGATTTCAGTGGTCAAATCTACTCACTGCAATTGCCTGAAAATCGATCAGCAATTGCTGAAATTGCCTGCTACATGGATGAAAAAGGAATGTAAACGTCAATGATTTAAGAGAAAATCTTTCCTTATGCTCCTGCTTGTTCCTTTGAGAGAGCAATAGCTATCAATGCTGCCACCTTCAGGGAAAAGCTACACCACAAAATGGAGAAGAGCACAAAAACCCCAAGGTAGTGGAGACCTTTGCTGTCCAAATATTGTATGGATTCACATTTGTGTGTTGAGAGGTTTTGTCAGACAATACTGCATCTCAGCTAACAAATTCTAATCAGTTTGTACTGTTATAGTTAGTTTTATTATGCTTCTTGGGAAAGAGCTTTGGCAGAAAGCAGAGAATTTGCTTACTGGTTTATTCCTCCATTTGGAAACTGATCCTGAGAACTCCTTTGAAAATAATATATTTTCAAAAGCTTCCTAAGAGTCTGCTTCCAAAAGCAGTGGTGGACTATGTGCCATGTCTTGAAGCATTAAGACCAGAGCTGATAAAAACTAGGCTGTTGTTCAGCCCTGAACTTTTGTCACTGAAAAAAGCAGAGTTTGACAGCAGCTCTATACTCTGTTGTACTGGGGAACTTTTCAACAGAAGTTGCTAGTCGTGACGAATTATGTTCAATTTTATGAGCAGTGACCACTGGAGAATCAAATTGCATCTGTACCCAAGTCCCACAGCCTGTGCCTTTTCAGGGCAACATGCTACTCACGTGATAGTAGGATTTAAATATGGTTATTTGTGATACACTATAAATTTACTTTTATTAACAAAAGTAGTTTCACGTAGAAGAGCAAAAACAGAATGTCAAGAAAGAGATCTATAGTGATTGACAATTGTCTGTATAATATCCTTAATTTCTAAATAACTGTATTATTAATTATATAAAGCTTAAAATCTGACAGAATTGCTACCACTGATGTTCAGAAGGTATGAATTCTGTGCGCTGATGATCAATAGCAACACATGTCCTTCAAACTAAATTAAAAATTGAGTAAATATCTTGCAGAAAGTCATACTCCTAGGAAACAGGGAACTTGTGCTGCAACAAAATGTATTGCCTCTTTTTACCCATTTAGCTGAAATTCTGTTAGAAGCAAGATCTGATGAGAAGAGTCAGCACTCTTTGATGTGGATTTGTTTATTTGCAAAGAAATCACAAGGTATCCTTTCCCTGAACACAGAGAATCTTCTTTTCACATAGCTCCAAGGATATTCAGATAGCTTTCTGGCTAGGAACTCTGTTTTTCTTTCTTTTCCTCACTTTTGCCCTCTCTTCTGCTTTGTTGCTTCCAGAAAACCATTTTTTAATTTCTAGTTGGTGCTTTCTGCCATTTCTGTTGCACTTCTGTCGGAAGCAGCAAGAGGCTCAAGCACTCTTAGTGAAGATAAGCCTTATAAAACCTTACCTTTAAAACTGCAGAAACTTTGGCAAGTTTATGTTGGACATAGCTACACAAACCCTGACTTTGCAAAGGCTTTGATGAAATTATATAGGCTGAGTTTCACATGGGGGGAAAAAGGCACATTCTTGATGAGAAAGCTTGGCCCTGCAAAATTTCATGGGCCTTTTGCAGAGTCAGGGACCAGTAGGACTTCTGTAAGAAAAGATAAATGCATCTAATATTTAAATAAATATATATTTTCGTCTTGCTATGTTCCCAACTGAACTGTTCTCCTGGAATTTTTCCATTAAGATGTGACCTCAAGCAGCCATCTGGCCTGGAAAATTTCTGCCCATTTAGCTTGGCAGTGTTGAAAAAAAAAGCTAAACAAGGTGCTGCAATGGGAAGTGCCTGACATTACTAATGGACAGTGCCAACAAATGTGCATAAGGGTCACTAAAAATTCTTTAATGTATGCATGTGCAAATTAAACACAGTGGCAGATTCCAAAATGCTCTAATCACTTGGCTTGTAGGTACTCTTGGGCAAGCCTAATGCGGAACCTTGCTCTTTGAATTAGTCAAAGTGAGAGTGGTTTAGCCCTATGTTTGATGCTTGTCGGGGCAGGGATATTCAGCAGGCTGCTGAGGGCACTGTGCTAGCAAGACTCACTGAATGGCTCATTAACTGCTGTTAAGATATCTGGCTCCATATCCTAAAGTAGGATTTTTTCCACTAGTATTACTTCCCTGAGAGACATAAAAACATTCTACTGCATATTATGGAAACCTCATGTGGTTCTTGGTTTCCCTTGGTAGCACAGCCTGTGCAGCTGGTTCTTGTTTCTCCTGTCCTGCTACAATTTTCTCTCTTTCTTTGTCACCTTGGCAGTGAAATTGAACATATTGCACTTCATAACCAAATCTATAACGATAAAGGAGTCAAAATTTTTATCAGTTCAGTTTAATCTGAACTTTGCTTTAGCAATTGTGACAAACGATGAGTAACTTAGCTTACTGTACAGCTGCTTTTGTTGGAAAGAAAAACATGGAGGGGAGTGAACACAAAAGAAGGCTCTTACATGACTTCAAAGGAATATGTGGTACTTGTCCTGTAGCCATTTTGATTAAAAGATCATGTACTATTTGGGACTCCATTATCTGGGGTAATGGTTATTTCTTGCTCTCCTGGCTTAAAAGCTGTTTAGAAATGTTGAGCATTGTAATAACCTCTTCTCCTATCTGACTGTGGGCTTGTTAGCAGAAAATGATCTGATGTAAAAAAAATGGAAGGTATTACAATGTGTCTTTATTAAAAAGGAAATAATTTGGGTAAGAAAACCTGAATTAATTTTAATTCCAGTCAAATTTCTACTACCTTTTTTTCTAATAATTGTAAATCTTAAGTGGACACTTCTTATTTATAAAGTTCATTTTGTAATAAACAGGTATGATTTTGAATCTAAAATATTTGTTTTCTGTAAACAGATTGCTCATGCCTGACTATTCTCTGATGAGGCCTTTATTTGTAAGATAAGTTATTATTTCTCTTTTTCTGAGAGAATTTTCCTGCCTTTTTCCCCCTCATAGAGCCTTATTTTACTGTTTTTTGTTTGTTTGTTTGTTTGTTTCTCCATTCTAACGAAGACTTAGTTGAATGGTGATTCTCACAGAAAGAGAGTCATGGCAAGCTTCTTTTTTGAAAAGTTATGTGCATACCTGCATTCCAGCAAAATTATTTTCTCATGTCTATGCTTATGTTATTTTCCTTATACATTTTCCCCCTTCTTTGTCACAGAATTCATGCCAGCTAGATCTCAGATACATTGGAACTTAGACTCAAAGTGTTTGAGATTATGTGTACTTATTTAAAAATGTAAAAGTGAAATAAAACAGTGACAAAAGTCAAACTTAAAATTGGAAACTGGGTTTCTGTTTAAAGCATCCTAGTGAAAAGCAGGAGGCCTGGGTACAAATCTCTGCATTATTTCAGATTTACTGGGGAACCTTGGACAAGGTCACCAAAATCCTGATTCATTGCAAGAGGCTGTAGATCTTTGTTTGGGCAGGAATGCCATCCTGAATAGGAGTGGGATTACTTATACATGTGCTTAAGGATTTTGCCATACAGTAGCCTTAGTTTAGCCATGCAGCTTTTGCAAGCATGTACATAGCACTACCTCTTGCTCACTCTATCCCTTTGCTAAGGTTTCCTTTTTTATTATTTATTTTATTTTATTTTACTTTATTTTTATGCCCTGGATTGTTTTGTACTATGTGTTTGTGAGTAATACTGCAGCCCAGTGTGCTGGAACTGTATTTAGTGTTAGGACTTCTAGATGCTCTTGCAATAAAAATAATAATTAATAACCCTTGCAAAAAGCTATTTAAAACTATTTACAACATTTCAGCTAACAGAATATAGCTTTTGTCCTAAGTACCAGCATGTTGTCTTCTTTGGCACAGCTACTGTAATATTTTCAGGTGTAATGAACACTTGTTCAATTACTCAGTACCCACCTGTTGCTACAGCGTAACAGGAATGAAGACATGGGCAGAGCTTGTCCCACTGCGTGGTGTATGCAGTGTCAGCATTTAAAAGAACAAAGTTTCTAGTTGTCTGAAGGCGTTTATGTGCTGTTTCTAATGACTCAAGAATAGAAATCTGATTTAAAAGATGGGCTTTGCTACCTAAGAATGTGAAATTCTCAACAGTTTACTGTGAAGTAATGTAAGTGGTTCCATTATGGCAATACCGTGTCCATGCCCTAGCTCCTTAAGTAAGATGGTGCTCACTAAAATACCTCATATGAATAATTAATTCATTCACGTTTTTAATATATTTAAACTTAAATACACAATATATAAGTATGCATATGAATAGCCTATGATGTATATCAACCCAGAATATATATGATTTTTTCTAATAAAATTTATTATTGATTAGTATGTTGGCAATATCTTATTTGCCATCATGGAGACAACATTTTGGTGAAGCCTTTCTGTTGAATATTTCAAGTAATTAACCTTTAACCTTGTCAGTGGAAGGGTTTTGTTTAGGTTAATTAGTCACATTCTCCTTCATTAGTTTACAAATTCTTATTGTCTTCTGTTTTGATAATCAAAAAACGAAAAAAAATCATGTTTTTTTGAGTTGAAATTTTCCTTTCTATATTTGAATTTAAATTATTTTGTACAAAACATGATGACCAAAGTAAGCACTACCAAGGTGGATGGTTGGCTTAAACCTGTAGATCAGATTTTATTTGTGATTGTTTCAGGAAAATAAGTTTACATGCTGAATTTAAGGTGCAGAGGATCTTCCGGAGTTCTCTCTAGTTGTAAATAACCTATCTAAGGATGCTAGGAAAGCTAAGCTTTTTCATTATGAGATCTTCTTCACTAGGGACTGGAAATGCGTCTACAAATAACGAGTCCACTGCTTGAACCACATTCTCAGTTAGCATTAATGTAAACAAAGGAAGAGAAAGACAAGGGAATAAGTATGATACGTCTCAAGAGTTATGATTGAGAGGCATCAGTGACAGAAAACATGAAAGCTCCTAGATGTTTATTGTATATCTCCACCTAAACACGATCCTTATGTGAAATGGTGTGTATGAATTTCTATTCTGAAGGGTGACGAAGAAATATATATATATATATACATATATATATATACACATCCAATTGGGAAAATATTACTGAGGAAGCCACTAGACTAAAGTCAGAATAAACTTTCTTGATGAAAGTTTTGTCATTCAGTATAATGTAGGTATAATACTTCTTAGCACAGATAAGACTCAGGCTTGTCATATTTCAGATACTGTAGAGAAAAACAAGATTAAAAGTCTCTTATCTGTAATATTAATGACTTACTGAACAGGAGTCAAGTTGGAATGCTAATTTACTGGTTAAACAGTGCCTGACATAGCTTTTAGTTAAATTAATACAAAGAATGTCTGTCTTTTCATGTTGTATTGATTCTACATGTCCTACCATTTGCTACCATACCCATAGCTATGTTCTCTTTAACAAATTCCTTTTGAACAGTCCTAGTATTTATGTTCTTGAGTAATTTACTGGCAATATCAGCTGCAGCTACACGTGTGGGGAAAAGCAGTGCCAAGCAATTTTTGCTTCTCCCCATTGCACTGTTTCAATTCTAGCTTAGTGCTGTAAAATATTACAGCATCAGCTATGTAGCTGCACTACACAACTCCCTTTTCCATATAATGAGAGTCACAATATGCAGCAGTCAAGTAAGTGCTGTATCTCCCCTTTGTAGCTAGTCCAGGCAGGACAGCAGAGTGGTGTTTTATTCTTGTCTTCTAATGGGGTACTAAAGTGATAGAATTCTGTGTTTATCACCAAAATGCCTGCATTTCAGGCTTAGCTCTGATTCACTGCCTACTGCAAATAATGTCTTTGCTTTGTCCTTGAGCATAGTCAAATTAAAACAGAACTAGAAAATTCTCTATTAAAAGCATTTCAGAGTCTGAACCCAGGAACCTTCAAGCCCACACGCAAAGCTCTCTTAGTAAAGCTAAACGCACAGCCTTACCAGATGGTAGTTAGAATAAGCTGCTATACTATGTGTGCACTGCCCGGAGAGGAGGAATAAGAAAGAGGGTTAAACACTCCTATCTTACAAGTACATTATGAAGGCGGGAGATCAATGTAAAAATTTTGGGGAAGATTGTTGGGTATGCCTAAACTGCTCTCAAAATTTGTCTCAAGAGAAATGCCGAAGTACCTCCAGGTGGCCTACAAGGCTGTCTCATGCAGCCACCAGTGTGCTGGGGCAGGTAACACCCATGGAGAGCTGAAAGGCAGCATCAGGCCATTGCTAAAGTGTGTTTCCCTAAGTGGCTATTGCATGGTTAATCAACCTGTTTATTTGTGTTGCTGGGAGCAGTCCAGAATAGGTGATAATTCTTCCCATTCCCTGAAAATAATTGGTTTATGGAAGAAACTACATAAAGCAAAGAGAGGCCTCAGCAATAGTTTCTCTCTGTAGATGTACATCTGCTTTGAGAAAAGATCTTCAATGAGGGAGCTTCTGAGAAAAATATTCTTGATTTCTTTGGATAAGCTGAACCTAGAAGTGAAATTGCTCCTTATTCTACTAACAGGTTAACTCTAAGGAGATTGATGCACAGTTTTCAGCACTCATGGTATCTGCTAAATAAGATTTTCAAAAACATAGGCAGTTTTAGTCAAGGAAGGGAACAAATAAAATCACAGCTACTTTACAAATAGATCTGAGAGGATGTAGTGTCACTTTCTTTTTTTGATAATTCACAGACTTTTAATTTCTGGAGAAAGAGGCAGCTTTTTCTGTCTCTGTGTTGAGCAGTATATTCCTTACACTGAGTGATAAATGGGTATAGAATGACACAGCCACCTAAAGCTCACCCAAAGGGTGTTTGACCTCCTTAATTTGTGTCTAATATGGATCTTCCAAAACCCATTTTGATTTCTCAGGAGAACAGCACGAGTAATTGAAAGAATATTGTTTCATGCAAAACATAATATTCATAAAACATAATTTGTTTGTTTTTGTGATTGTGTTGTCCAGAGATCCAGGAACATATGCATTTGCATTAGCTCTTTTTGTCTAAGGAAAAATTACTGTTTTAACAAAACAAATGCTAAATCACTGTTAATTGATTTTTGTGCTTTGTTTTATGCTGTTATTTTTTTTGTGCAGATTGATTAATTTATGTGGTGTTTTTAAACAGTACTAGATTTCTTCCCTCCTCTAAAAAATACTCTTAACATCTCAGGATTACTGCCAGTTGCACATTATACAGCACTGCATGTTAAACTCTTCTGTAGTGCACCGCACATTGACTGTGCAAGCCAGTTTCTGCCTGCACGTGGTGTCCTCAGCAAACTAGTTGAAGTCTTCTTATAGAGAGTGCGTATTGCTCTGTAAATAAATTTCACATTCAGGATTCTAGCAGAGCTCAACGACAGTACAGATATGAGTCAGTGAATTCTGGGTGAGAACATTCTGTTTATGTGAGACTTACATAGAATGTAATGATTTTGAATTGCAAAGGAGGCTTAATCCTGAAATGAAAAGCAGTCTATTTCTATGCATTTAATGGAAGATAATTGAAATGGAAGTGTATTGAGTGATTTGGAAGTAGACCCTACTAGATCAGCTTGCACAGGAATCAGTTTGGGGTCGACCCTACTTTGGGCAGGGAACTGGGCTGGGTGATCTCCATCCAGAGGTCCTTCCCAGCCTACACAGTTCTATGGTAAAAATAACAAGCAGAATTTTTGATAGATAAAGCGTGACACACTTAAAAAACATTTGTTGCCTCTATGGTCATCATCTCTGCACTTCTGTGGGAGTTAGGATTCCCTGGGTAACAGGATGTGAATAGTGGACTGCACTATCTACGTGGTAGTGCTACCATGTGGGCTATGCTTTTCCACTTCTCTGCAAGATGCCCTCCAAAGTCACTTAGGTTTCAGAGCATTGTGCTTCTGGCAGAAGCTGTCATCTACTTGGCCTTGTGTTTGAGCAAATATACTCTGCTGGAAGCTGGAGCATGGTAGGTGTGCAGCACAGATAGAGCCACAGAGCCATGCCCAGAGCAGCCTGGGTGTAGCAGGGAGTGCCAGCTCAGGGCCAGCCTTGAAGGATGCTAGCTGTTCTCTGCAGAGATGCTTATGGGCCTGCCTGTGTACTGTTCTCTCCATTAGTTCTGGGAACAATGTGAAGGTGAATGCCATCCCATGCCTCTGCCCAGAGCCAGTGTTGTCTTAGAAGTTTGTTAGCATAGGCTCTCTTATGGCAAATATAGCAGTACTGCTCATCAACCATAGCTGGCAGCAAAAGCAAGAGAGATGGAGATGAGATGGAGTCTCTAGAGAGCCAGGCTGTGTGCCACGGTGTTCATGGCATGACGGATCTCTGTTGCAGATGAACTACTCATGATAATTAGGTAACTGCATGCCTCAGCTACTGGATTTATGTTTGTGGCAGAGGAAGCTTCAACTTATACCCAAGCTCCCCAGTTGTCTATGTTGTCCACATATTGACTAATCCTCTGGTCTAGGTCCATTTGACTTCATCTTTGAGTAGGAAACCTTGGAAATGTCCTGCTGTGCATCAAACTGTGGACATTACAACCCCAATTAGTTTGAAACACGTAATTTGTCAACATTGAGTGTAAATACCAAAGTAATTTGTCAACACTGAGTGCAAATACCAAAGTAATAAAGAATTTAACATTTCAAAGTTGTCCGTAAATGTAGAACAGTTCTAAAGCTTGGTTTTGTCATTATGACAGCCAGCAAAGACTTAACAGAATAGCCTGTTGAATTATTATATTTGGTACTGATAACAATTATTGTTTTTGCAACTGTTACTCTCCCTCATTTCTGGTTCCTTGCATAGATGGAGAGAAATCTGTCCTTCATTTGTTACTTCTGTAAATTTGTCATGTTGCAACAAAGATGGAATTTTAAAATATGTAATTGTAACTGTCCACAAGGTTCAGAGAGAAAAAAGGTAGTTTGGCCTACTAAAAGTAACTTTGTTTTTAAAAGATCATTTTGATTTCAAAGTGCTAGTGATCTTTAATTTTGCATTTATTGGATTTCACTTCTATTTGAATACTAGTGTCTGTGGAGTCCAACCAAATCTTGTTTGCTTCTAGTCATTTATTGCCAGATGTTCAAGAATCACAAGTAATAAATGTATTTTAAAGTGTTATGATTATATTAATCCTGAATACTCTGAACGTCATCAAATCTTGTAAAATATAATGAGGTTATAAAACAAAATAGCTTTAAAAGCATGAATATAGTAGTGGTAATTTGAATAAAACATAGGAAAAATACTATTCAACATAAAATTAAGGATATTTGTATGCAAATTTGAGTTGCAGTCAACTAGTAAAAAATAAAAGCTTAAATAATAACTTGATGTTTGTAAATAATCAAAAATTTTGATCTGTAAATGAATCTCTGGAGTTATTGACTGCTATTTTCCTCTTCAAATGCCAGTTTACATATAAATGTAGGATATAATCTTTGTTATGATCTCTGTTGTGATGATAATCATTCTGTACTATTGTTCAGCATAGCATCTTGATTTCTCTGTGCAGAAAACTGTGTGAAAGAGCTCTTGAATCCTGTATTTATTGGACTTTACATGAAACAGATTATTGGAGTCAGAGTGAATCTACAGAGTATTTGCAACAGAAATGTATGTTGGGATCTTATTTGCTCCACTTGGTAAGTAGGCACTGCAAGGCAGAGCTGATCCAAAGCTTCTCAGAACTATGTGAGAAACTGCATTTTTTCACCCCAAAGGTAATAAAGACAGGTGTTTTTTTTTGTTTTTTTTTTTGGTCTGTTTTAGGAAAATTAATTTTTTGTTGATGACATGGGCTAGGGAAGCTTGAAATGGGCAGTGGGTTAGACAGAGCAAAGCTAGTGCTCAGATCCTGAGGGAAAAGCTTTCTCTAGGCAGTCTGCTGGTAGAGGCAACCACCTACCTTGTGTTTGTCTAGAGCAGGCCATTTCATTGAGACAACTTTAAATGTTTCTTTGGAAGAGATTCATTCAGACTGCTGCAATGAAATTGTACATATATGTCAAAAAAAGTTGTGAGGAATTTGCTGTGTATTTTCTTTAGATTATCCTGAAAAGGGGAAAGAAAAATGAAGATAATTGTAAGGGTTATATTTTAAATTGTGCTGACTGAAGTTTTCCAACGTTTGTTTCTGAACGTATTTTATTTCTGTAAAGTACAGTTGCAAGAGCTATTCAACATTTTATATAGTGTTCTCCCTGGATTCCAAAGAGAAAAAATTTTGAGGAGAAACTGTAGTACTTTCATTTTCTATTATTTTATTTTTCTATTATTTCTACTATTTCCTATGTGATAAATATGTCAAATAATTTTTACGAAAAGAAGGTGGGAGCTGATGCCTACAATTTCACTTTCAGGTTTTATCTTGGATGTAGGAAGATGACAAGAAAGGCAAGCAACAGCAAAAAAATATTTTGCAGTCTCTTCCCTTCATCAGATGACTACACTTTTCCCTCTGTTGGTTTTCTGTCCAATCACTGCTGCTGGCCTGATCTGCATGAAAAAGAATTCCTTGTTAGAAATAAATAGCTGAAATACTCAACAATGATAGGGGGAAAAGCAATGCCTTGATACAGTAGCAAGGAGTGTTCTTTTCGAACTTCAGATGGAAAAGATGAAGGTTTTCTTCTCTGCATAGGGAAACATCAATAGTTAAAGAATAGAAATTCATCTGCAGATCAAAATAGCAGATATAAGAAGTCTTAGGTGCTGCACCTCTTAAACTGTTCAGCTTCCCAGACTTAGGAACCCTTGGGAAAGGGCAGTGAAGAGTACTTCTATAATCGGAGTGTTGAAATTGCATTGCTGAGTAAAGAAATCCTTCAAGCATCTTAGACCCAGAGCAATTAGTGAGTTCTTCACTCTTTATCAAATGCATTTGTCTCGACATACTGAAATAAAACTGTGACAGGAATCATTAAAATACCTGTCGAAGACAGGGTAATTCTTGTAACATCATCTAATATATCTTCAGAAACTAGGGCTGACAAATGTTATGCTAAACATTAACTTTTATGTCTCCAGAATTTGTTATGTATTTAACTTTAAAATTTTTGTATGACAATTTTACATTTCCTTCTCTCTCTCTCTCTTCTTTCTCTCTCTCGTCTCCTTCCACTTTTGCTGATTTAATTGCTTGTTTTTCACTTTTCTTCTCTGAAAAGTCCTTTCCTCTTTTTGCAAAATACTACATTTGTTTTTTGCCAAAGAATAGGCAGTGTATCTGACCTGTAGGTTCACCATTTTAACATTTATAGGCAGAACTGTGTGATTTCTGTTTATCAGTGCACAGAGTTCTGTTGAGTCCACGCACTTTCTGAATAGTTAATTCTCCCTTTCAAGAGTGCAGATTACAAAAGTGAACACTTAATACGGTAATATAATTTTAAAAGATAAATATACATTATCATTAAAACTTTAGCAAAATGTATTCACAAAAGGGGCTACATTTCAAACATCTCAGATCTAAACACTGAACTTCATATTTAGAGTATAATGTTTAGGTTTTAATTTATAGATTTATAATATATTGCTGTTGAGCGATGTATAGGTTTTAACACCAGAAAGAGACTGTGAGCAGCACTAGAGATGAAATAAAATATGTAATTTTAGTCTGTCTCATCATGAAAACTTTCAAAACAAAATCCAGATGTTCTGGTGCCATTGCATGATGACCCTCAATTTTAAAAATGCGTATCTTATTCCATATTTAAGGTGTCTAACTATTTCGTATCATTAACTCTAGTTATGTTTATCTTCTGTCCCTGACTGCCTAAACAGATGTAATTAGCACCCTAAATCATTTTTATTGACTGAGAGTACTTTATCAGATAATGAATCAGCAGACCACAAACCCATCTCCTTCACATAAAAAGTATTAAAATAATTGAGACTTCATTTACATAGATGCTTAAGGGGTTCATTGAACTAGGGCCTTGAGTTGTCATATCTCAAATGCATAGGTCACTCTGAAAGTAATATCTCCTACTAATTTCCATGGAAATACAACAGATACAAAGAGCACAGTAACACTTTTTGATAGAGAAAATTCTCAGCTACAAAACACTATTTTTCAACATAGTCACCACTGTTGGCTGTCCATTTTTGCCAGGAGTGAACAAGAGCCAGCATGCTGTGCTTGTAAATATGTGTCCAGTGAAGGTGACCCACTGTCACCACTGCTGAAACGCACCACCCACCACCTCACTGTGCTCCACTGTTTGGTCTCCATCAACATTCAATAAACATCAGTGAATGTCACTGGGTGCCATTTTTTCCACATGGACGAATTCAGTGGCACAGCTTTGCTTCATATGCACTTCCATGTCAGACATCATTGTGTCAGACTGCTCCTCTGCTGTCATCTGTTGCACAGAAAAAACTTGTGACAGAATACTGGTGGGAAGGTTCAACTTCTACTGCCTTGCCAAAAACATCTGCCTCTGATGTAGGGGACCAACATAATAAATAGGAGGCATTACTTTCGGAGCAGCCTTTGCATATCACTTATTTTTTATCACAGAGATATGTAAAAAGATGGAATGCATACATCTATACCAGAGTAATTCAACTAATTTTGCTCTTTTCTGTGATTAGCATAACTCATGGGAACATGGACAATGTCTAAATTCAGACAGATTGGATAATATTTTTACCTCCTCCTGATAGTGGATTGTCTGGACAAATATGATACCAAATAAATCTCATATCAACAATTATTAGTCCTTTAAAACCCCAAGCTTCCTCAAGGGAAATATTCATAGTAGAATACTAGCCTTCTTCTAAAGCTCTCAAATTTGACACTTTTGCTACGTGTTCATATGTAAACTCAATTATAGAAAATATCTTTGTAGGACCTTGATACTGTCTGAAGTAATAACTGGCTTCAAAGCATTATCAGTGTGTTAGAAAGATCAGTGCTGACACACGAACTTGTTTAAACAATATAAACAAATTTTGATAAGCCTTTTATAGACTTTTATAGACTTAAAGTTCTTTGACAACTACAGCTGCACAAGTAGCTCTTTGTTTTGAGTTTAGTTAAATGTTATACTCAGAATGACCTTTAGCATTTGTATTTGTTTAGATGTAGCTATTTCCAGTAGCTGTCCAGTACTATGTTTAGCCCTTTTCTCCTTCTTTGTACTCTAGCTTGTAAAACAAATACCATACTCATTGTTGATCTTGGCTTCTTGTTCCTACCATCTAATATTTTCTGTTTCTGTTTTGTTACATCTGTTTATAAATCCAAACACTGAACTTGATGCAGTGGAATTGCCAGGTCACAGCCTGAACCAACGGTTGAGCACCAGGTGAGAAGATGTGGCTAACCCAGGGAGCTCAGGTGTAAGCAATGCACCTGAGTGACCAGAAGGGGTGGAGCCTGAATCCACCCCCTCCTCACCCTCATTTAAGGGTTAGCAGCAGTGGGACTAGCATCTCTCTGGGTGGAGATTGCACTTCTCTTGAGCTGTTATGGGTTGTTGGAAGGGGTGAGCAGATTTTCCTTATTTATTACTTTTTATTATTTGATAGTGCCTGTTTCTCATTTGAGGGCACTGTCATCACCTTCTTTTGCCATAAGCTTGTTAATTGTGATCTTCCCTCTTTTATCTCAGGTTGAATTATGTCTGTAATATGCTGTTGCAAGTTTGTGTACTGTATGCCACGCATCTTCCGTACAGTCCATCTAGTGGTTACCAACTATGTTCTTCTACTGTATGCTGGAATTTATTAATAAAACTTCAACTTGCTGTTCAATACTTAATGTTATCCAAATATAAAAAGCCTGTGAAACTGTGCTAAAGTGCTTCTGTATGAAGCATTCAGATCATTAAGAATTGTCTTCCCCTGTAATAGGTTTTTCTTTGTGTTTTTTTCTTTGCCGGACTTAACTTCTTTTACCATGATACTCTATTATGTCACACTACTGGACATCAGCAACGTTTTACAATGATAACACGTTAATCTGGATGTGTTTGTTTTGTTTTTCTGGCGAAACAGACCCACCAACTTTTTAGGCTAGTCCAAGTAAGAGCAGGAGGATCTCCAAAGGCAAAAGAAACAGTATTGCTTGTGCTGGTTCAGTGAATGCTAAAGTGGCAAGACACTGAGAGAATTCCTAGCCAAAGCCAGGAATCATGTCAGTAGTACCAATACAGACTTCCAGTTCTGCTGTAAGTTACAGATTATGAGATAAGAGGAAACGTGCATCTGAAAAACTGTCCTTTGCTAAAGGAGGGGCCAGTTGAATATATTTTGGATATTCATAACTTGGGCACAGTGAACTGCAAAGAAGATGCCGATTCATTTGAGAGAAGGCCAGAGGCTTTCAGAGAGCAGTGAAGATTAGCTACTCATATCTCTGTTATGAAGTGATTAGCTGGAGAAGAGGCTCCTTGTTCTCTTTGCAGTCCCATGAAGAGATCACCTTCCTAGGGGTCTGTTCCACTGGCATCTGACTTTTGTGTTAAATCTTTCCCTTTGGTTATGCTGGGTAAGTGATACATCTCCTGCTTCAGGGTTTTTGTTTGTGTGTGTGTGTGTGTATGTGTTATCCATATGCCGTCCGCATTTTGTACAGTAATAAATGTTTCTGTTAGGAAGCATAGGAAGAAAAACTTTCAAATGTGACCTAAATGTAATCACCTAAAGCAATTATTTAAGAGTGGAAATTTATGGGTTTTGTGTTATCATTGGGTCACTGTAAGAGAACCAGAGTAGAAACTTGGATTTCCTTCAAAAGGGTATTGAGGACTATCCCAGCCATCTCCAACATCTTTCTTTGTCTTAACTATCTTAGTAGTAACATGCAATAGTGGCATAATGCAACAGGAGTTACTCAAAACTTGGTACAGAGTTCTTAAAAAATGCAATGTCTCCATAGACTTGTACACTTTTAATAGCACTTAAATGTGTTACCTATTTCCTAAACATTTGTGTTTGCATGGTAACTGTCAGCTGGGATCTTGCTGGACATCCTAAGTTCAGGGAAGTAGGCATGTATTACAGAAGGTTCCCAGTGGTGATGGTTACAAGATCTTTTAGATGGTAATGGACAATGCTTCAGTTCTTTTTCTGATGCTCCTGGCTTTTTAATATTACTTCTGTTATCAATAAGCTATTCTGATTTTCTTTTTTTACAACAGATTTCTCTCAAATCTTTTTTGTGTAATGGGTGCAGATACACAAACCTTCACGTGCTGCCCCTAACTTAAGAAATATTCTTTTGTGATTTCTGTGGGTCTGAAACATTATAACCCCCACTGCTGCAAATGTTAATTTTGTTAAGTTGAAGGGCAAAAGGTAGTAGAATGTGGGGGGGAAAAAAAGCAAATAGGAAAGAAAACACGTGTAGAACTGAAAGAGAAGGAGATGTGAAAAGATAGGGAAAGGAGCAAAGGATGCAAAACAATGATTCTAAAACTGCAAAATGTTTTGCTCACCAGTTAGTACTACAATTTTCTGAATAGATATTACACAATAATTTTAAAAAGTTTGTTCTTTAACTCTGCATTAATATTTTCCCTTCTGTTATATCAGTGGCAGTCCTGTTGCACTTGGAAGAGAACGTATATTTTTATATTTTATTTAAAGACTGTAATGAAAAATATAAAGTGGTAATTGAGTTCAATTTCCCTGCCTTAAAAATGTAATCCAGATATAGTAGGACTCTTTCCCCAGTTCCAATTTGCTGTACATCTTCCTACTGTACCTAAATATATCTATTTTTTTTTATGAAAGATTAGTTTCTGTATCAAGACTGTGTTGCTGCTTGCTGTAGGAACCGCCTCTGTTTAATGGTATTACACTGTGGAAACAGGGCATACAGATAGAAACATTGCTACTTGTAGTTAGCTGTAGGCAGCTACAATTCATGTAATTCCACTTCTGAAAGGTTGTCGCAGAATATATCCTATTTCATATTGAATAGTCTGCTCTTTGGGGATTTTTCCAACTTCAGTGTATTATGCTACCTTTGCAGGAGAATATCCCTTTTCTATACTTGTCCTCAGTCTGAGCCATTACGTTTGAATACTTATTTAAAATACTTAATAAAGGGTTCTGAAATCAATGTATTTTTATCAGACCTTGTATTCGAGTAAGTAACTACTAAACCAGTCATGGCAGTGAATTCATGGAGAGTATGGTTTTAATGCTTCTTGTTCCTATGTAGTTCCATTTTTCTGTAGTTTTATTTGAAGACGCAGATGCCACTCTTTTTAAACATATAGTGAGTTGCTTGCATAAAACTGACTAAATATGTCTCTTAAAGAAATAAAAGCAGAACTTTTATGCAAGCGTATAAATGCTTTCTGAGTTACTAAGTGATTTAAGAGTTTGGATCAGCCTTCAATCTGAGAATGAAGTAATTAACTTAATTTGCCTGTTTATAATTAAGTACCCCTTTCCCCCAGATATTTTTATCATGCTTATAGTAAGATTTTCTAAGTATTAATTACTTCACTCTATCACAGTGGAGCTTTTATTGCTGAACATTTTTGTGATCAGTGTTACATAAGAGTGTTTCTGTGCCACGTCACTTGCAGCCTGGAAGGCCTACTATGTTCTGGCTGCATTAGAAGAGGAGTGGCCAGCAGGGAGAGGGAGGTGGTGGTTCCCCTCTACTCAGCTCTTGTGAGGCCCCATCTGGAGTACTGCATCCAGGCCTGGGGCCCCCAGCATAAGAAAGACGTGGAGCTCTTGCAATGAGTTCAGAGGAGGGCCACCAAGATGATCAGAGGGCTGGAGCACCTCTCCTATGAAGAAAGGTTGAGGGAACTGGGCTTGTTTAGTTTGGAGAAGAGAAGGCTCCGGGGAGGCCTCACTGTGGCCTTCCAATACTTGAAGGTAGCATATAAACAGGAAGGGGATCAATTGTTTGTGAGGGTGGATAACGATAGGACAAGGGGGAATGGTTTTAAACTAAGATGGGGAGATTTAGGTTAGATGTTAGGTGGAAATTTTTCACGTGGAGTGTTGTGATGCACTGGAACAGGTTGCCCAAGGAGGTTGTGGATGCTCCATCCCTGGAGGGGACAAGGCCAGAGTGGACGTGGCTCTGGGCAGCCTGGTCTAGTGGCTGGTGACCCTGCCCATAGCAGGGGGGTTGAAACTTAATGATCTTTGAGGTCCTTTTCAACCCAGGCCACTCTACGATTCTCCTTTCTTCTTCAGAAATCATAGCCTTTTCCTACAAGGAAAATCAAGTTTCCTTGGTGCTGCTGCCATACTAGGTTCAGTAGTAGATCAGCACGTCACTAGATCCTTGGTGCTTGTTGGGCAGAAGATAAAATTAAATGTTCGAACATCAGGATATGAGGCAGAATCCAAAGGAAGTCTGCTGGTGTGTTCCCAAGTCAAGGGGTTGGGTTTCTCTAGGTCCTTTCCTTGACAAGTGCAGTGGCAGTAGCTCCTTGTGCAGCTTGCTCAAATGCCCGTCCTAAGCATGCTTACCATGACACCCAGACTTCCATACCATAGTAGAAATTCTCCCAGCCTGAGTAAAATTGTGCAAAAATTATTCTACTGCTGCATTTCTGCTTGCTGAATGCTCTCAAGATAGGAAGCATAGACAGCATTCTCCCTCTGAAGTATTTTGTCAAAGAAACCAGAATAAAAACATTCTCTTTCCTCTGGCCCAGATGATATGCTTGGACAGCTAGAACTGAACTGTCCATTTGTGGATGGGCTGAAAATCTAATTAAATTCCTGCAAAAACTGTGAGTCTCTCTGTGTACCAGCAGTGTGAATGGCACCTGGGCCAGAATGTCCTGGGCACTGAGATGTAATTGCACATGCTGCAAAAGGGTTTAAATAGTCCCTTAGTAGACTTTTAGCTTCACCAGCTGTGGACTCCTCAAACAATTTCTGGCAGAGTCTGGGAGTAAGCATGGGTCAGTGACCATTACTGTTGGGTAGTTTGGATCTGTTCATGCTTCTGGAGGGTGATAACATTTAATTGTATGGACATGGGCCACTCTGGGGCACCTGGCTTTAGAAACCTGAGCGTTTCCTAGCCTCACTGCTAAAGAGTGGTTTGGAGGAAATACTTGGTTTACTAGTTGTGGCCCATATGTCCAGCAGGATCATCTGAGGACAAACATGTAGCAAAACCAAATGTGAAGTGTTAAGGAGGAAGGGCAGAATTCTAAGGAATCTGTCAGCTTGTGGCAGGGGCAATCCTGAACAAGAAAAAAAAGGCAGAGATTGTGAACTTGGATCCAGTATAAAATAACAATACACATTCAATGTGACTGAAAGTCTGTCAGTTCTTATCTTCAAAACTTCTCTATTCATGCACCATAGTTTAAGTTCCTGGGACATCTTGGGCTGAAATCCATTGCCTGAATATAAAGCTCCAGACTTTTGTAGCTACAACTCCAGAAGTGTGCCAGTGTCCCAAAGCCTTGTGTTGTATCTGCTTTCTGTATGTCCTAGAAACCAATGGTGTCCTAAATAAAAAGGTCACCACATGAAGTTTTAGACAGCTGAACCATGTCCTTCATCCTCTCTACTCATGCATGAAACTGCTTTGTTTCTTTTGTGTTCTCAGAAACACACTGGACAAATTCAGTCTTATTCATTCTTTTAAGGACACAGATTTCAGCTCAGCTTTCAGAATGTAAAAGGAAAATGTTCTTATTTCTCAATACGCTTTTGGCATTCAGAAATAAGAGTTACATACATTATTAATCTTTTGTGCCAGAAAGAATCAGAGTGTGTTGGTATGTTTGGCCTTTTATTTCCCTTTGATTGGCTAAATATACCACTGTAGCCCCCATAACTCAGTAAGGAACTTGCTATCTTCCAAAAAATGGAAAACTGTTCTGAATGCTGATTTCCCATGCGTAGATAAGAACATGCACCCTAAATTGGAATTTACATGTGTGAAAGAAGAAAGATATATTCAACAATGGAGATGAGGGGTGTTGTGAAAATGAGGCCAAGTTTTAGCAACTGGAACTGGAGCTTTGGATAAACTGTATAATTAGAAGAAACTATGAATCTCACTTTTAACAAAGTCCCAGAGAGAACCCTCTGTTGCTTGGCATAATAATTCCCCCTCCACAGTCCACAACTACATACATTTCGAGAGAGTTGCCACGGGTTATTATTAAGAACCTTAGGATACGAAACAAGGACGACAAAGCTCCCAGTAAAGTCCCCATGCCTTGCATTAGCAAATGAAAACTCCGGATAACATGCCATTACCAGGTAAATGTATGCTCTCACTACCACTGACTGGAGACCTGTAAAGGCATGCAATTACAATTCTGTTCACAGTTTGTATTCAAAGTGTGTAATTATGCCTCCAACCCTCTCGACAAATGGGTTTCACAGCACTTTAAAGATATTTAATGAACATTTCCTGATATATGTAAAATCCAACAACTGTCAGTACAATTCAGCAAAACAATTTGGCTTTGTATAAGACACTTTAATGTAGAAAGAAAAGAAAAAGGTCTCTAATATTTCTTTCATTAAATGTTAGATCTTGGAATCTTTCTGGTATTTTTCTGATGTGAACACCAAACATAAAAGCATAAATTAAAGGCAAGAGAAATCCTGAGCATCCAGAGGTTATGGGTAGGTGTTTTCAAAATCTCTCCTTGGAGAGGAAAGCTTGTTTTGTTAAGCTTTAACTCGTGAGCTTTCCAAATGCTTAAATAAATTCGACTTGGTTTTATTTATTTAAAAAAAAAAAAAAAGGGGAAAAAAAGAGAAATAAAGCTCTGGTTTTGAGTTAGAAAGCTTGAAACCTTCTTGTTGTAGGCTGGCAATGTTAGGCCAATCAAAACACAAAGCAGAAATCACACAAATCAGAAAATCATGTTCTTGTGTGATATCCAAAGTCATATTTTGACCAAAGTGACTTGAACAAGACACCAAGTGTTCTATATTCATTCAAATCATATCCATGTTTATTAACAATTGTTTTAACAGATTCTCTTGAGTTGCAGTTGTATTATGAATCTAAATTCAATTTTATCCAGTAATAGCTAAAATTTTTATTCTCTGTAATTCAATGCAGCATAAATTTTTAAAATATAACTTGCCCTACTTTTTTTTAGATCATAACTTGAATTTGAGAGTGGGTTGTAATATCTTTAACTGTGCTGATTATTACCTTACTTTGTGAATACTCCTACCGAAGTTCCTAGGATTGCTTCTGAAGGAGAAACTTACTTAAGAATTAAGAAGAGAGGCAGAATCCTTTTGCTTTTGTCAAAATGTGCAGGCTTCATCCCAGTTATGCAAATCAGGTAAACTACAGTCAGAGGACACATGAAAGAAATGTTGTAACCTTATGCTCAGCATCCTCAGCAGGATAGAGACAAAATCAGCAATTTACCGTATGAGAAAAACTGATGTTTTTGCTCTTTATCTGTATAAAATGGTTACCATGAGAACTCAGAAATGATTTCTATACAAGAACATATTTGAGTTTTGCTTATTCATGCCTACAAATAGATTTTGAATGGATTGCGACACTTCAAAAATGTTAATTGCTAAAGGTGCTTATAACCTAGATAGGCATTTTCTCACATGGAATCTGGTGCTGCTTTTCTGTGATGAAACCTGCTTTGAAATTTGTATTTTACAAAAAAGGTGAAATTACTGTTTCCTTTTTCATAACTGACAATGTACATCCCTAGAACTGAGTGAAATATTAGTGTTTTATGAAAAATATTCATAATAGTAAATCTCAGCTGCCTGAAAATCCATTAAAATTTTAAGAGTTATTAAAACATGAAAATCAAATTAAAATCCAGTGTGATCAAATTGTGCATCACTTACCATAGTGGAACACCCTGCGATGTTCTTAGTTCTGGCTTTCAGACACAAATGACACAGAAGACCTGTTCTTTCCCCCTTCTCCCTGACTCCTGCCAGCCTGGGTTCAGGGTAATTTCAAACCAGCAATTTTCTGTGATTCCATGTAGCGTTTGGGGAACACTTGCAACTAGGTTCAAAATCATATGAAATATCTTTGATTTCACATTACATTTCAGTCTCAAATGTGCTATGTGAGTTTAGTGTTTCTCTAATTTAGTAAAAGGTCTGTAACCATTTTCCCATAGGCTGTTCTCCACATGGAACAAGCAGATAATGCTGATTATGCAATAGTAGTTCTCAAGCTGGAAGTTCACAAAGAACTTGATGCAAAATCAGAAGAAACCTGGTTGTTCTGAGACTCACTTTTGAGATCTGGGTTTTATTCTTCTTTGAAATTTGAGTGATGGACACTGCTCCCCATGTGAAGCCAAACTGCAGTTACATGACTAAGTTAAGGTGCCAAATTGCTGAGGGTCACCAAGCTGAAATCCTAGTGATACTCCTTGAAGATTTGTCATAACTTGAATGTCCAACCATTTGTATCCAAAATTCCTCTTTTAAATCTATGTTGTTCACAAAATTAAAGTGGCCAAATACAGTAACGTTTTTGAAACTTGTTAAGTGAGTTGTGACTGTATCTAACCAGATGCACACTTCTGATGACTAGGTTTCAGAACATTATCAACTATGCCTTCAATTATGATCTTACTATGTAGAACTAATTGCAAAATATACACTTAAATTTTGTTATGAGCAATTAAGTAATTGTGAACTGTGCATACATAATTTGAATGTTTCTATAAAGAAAATACAGGCTGGGAAATTTTGCATGGGGCTTGTTATATTTTGAGCATGTAATCCAGAACTTGAGCTCATTAGCGTATTTGTTCTGCTTGTTTGCATGCAAAAATATAAGTGGTGGCAAAATCATTATGTAAATAAATTTTAAAATCAAGCCTTTGGTGAGCCCGCAAGAATTGCAGTGATACAGTTGTGAATAAACCACCCAGGGTGGTGGTGAAGGCAGTACTTTGCACCCTCTCCCTAACAGAGTGCCATGTGTAATGGACGCTGATTCATCGTTTGTGGCAGGACAATACTCTGGTAAGTTTTGATTTTTTTTTTTTTTTTTTTGCTGTCCTGGTTCACATTACTCTGGAAATGAAGGAGAACTGACATTACGAGATTCATAAGCCTAGAAATTCTGCAAAAGATTACTTTCCATTTTCTCTCCTCATTTTTTCTCCCTGGAACAATTTTCACTGTGCAGTAGTGAATGAAAGAAACTGCACTACAACTCTAGCTTGACTCTACTCCTCCTGCCCCCCTATTTCTTTATTCCCTGAAAGCATCCATCATTAGGGAAATATGTGAGTTCTTAGACTATTTTAAATGAGGTTGCAAGAAAAAATCAGGAGAAAAATCATCATTTGCTATGTCCTTTCCAAACAACCAGTTTTCCTTTTTCTCCTCTATTTGCTTGCATTCTGAACATTACACAGTGCACACTTGCTGAAATGCTGATCAAAGCTTATTGTGCATGAAATTCACTCACAGCTTATTAGGTGACCAATTGGGTGTGCAACTCCACTCTTTGGCTACACATCCTATGGAAAAGACCTGAGGTCAGAGGGAGATTTTGTTCAGTTTTGATTACTTCTTTCAACAAATGCTGTCTCTTGCAGTGTGAATGATAGCAAACTGCCCTCCATCACCATCAATCCTTTATGTTCCTCTGCTCCAGCTCCTGAGCAGCTGTTGCAACTGATGTTCTGTAGCCAGGCAGGCACCTGGTGCCAGATAGAGGACTGCCTTTGGGATTAGCTTCTAGCAGGATCAGGAGTCTTTGCTTTAAGTTCCTGCTGCAAGGCTCCTGTGGAGCGTTAGATAACAAAAGGTGAAGCTGCCTGTTCCCATTTTGTTAGATTATGAGTCAAAGAGCTCCCTGGAGAGCTACCTGAATGTTGTGTTCTATCATCTGGACAAAAGTTTCTTTTACAGTTCAGTTGTTTGTTCATTGATTATTTTGTGCGCTATAATTGCTAGTCACTGCAGTGCAGCAGGGTCAAGCTTTACTTTTGATACATAGAGCTTAATCCTCGAGGACTCCTTAAATTCAGGGGAACAATCAGGGGAAAAAGAGGCAGTCTTTTGTGATCCAAATAGCTGCCTGGTGTGCTTGAAACTTATTTATTGCATAACTTTTCTTTCTTGGGGAAAGGTATGGAAGCTCTGACCTCTCTATGTCTTTAACATTGGAAAGTAGTTCAGTTTTTAGCATACTGTAGTAGTTCCTGGAGCATCATGAGCACAGGTCTTGCACACCTTTTTTTTTTAGCAATATTCATCTTGAACAGCAAGGCACTGGACTATTTGTTGCTAGAAGCACTGTTACCATGATAAAACACCTGGAAAGGCTGAAGACAGGAAACATTTTTAATTTTGCTGCTTATTCTCTGCTTACTAACATTATGCTATTAACTAAAATACATCCAAGTGCATTTAAATTCTTTTCCTGTTCTGGTTTTGGCTGGGACCAAACCAGGACTTCTCCATTTCTTGCAGTTCTGAACACTGATTCAGCCCTTGTAGTGCTGCTATCCATCCTCCAAGAAGAGCTTTTAAGGGGCTTCACAGACTTTCTTATTTTCTCAGGCAATAGCAGAAGGACCTGGCATTTGGAGAGAACGAAAAGAAGGGGGAGAAATACTGCATTCATTTTAAAGAAATGCTAGAAAAGAGAACAAAGGAAGAGCGATGCATTTCATGAGACTGAACTTACTGTGCTGCATCTTGAGAGGCGCTATAGAGTGATGTGTGCTGGAGAGGTGCCATCACAGCAAAATGTACCTGATTTCTCTGAAGCCTTCATAGTGACTTGCATGCACTCATCTGCATCTGCTATGCTCTGCCTGAGAGCACACAGGCTCTGCTGCTGCTCTGAGCAACTGGGAACAGAAAGAGTTGTGCAGACAATGAAATGGTGAAAATGCCCATCTGATGTGGAAGAAATATAATCCTGGAAGAATTACTGTGCATTCCTTAAAGCAGGAGCTTGGTTAGAATTTTTTTAAAAAGCCTGTTGATAACATGTGGGGATTTAAACACATCACATTTATTGTAAGGTATGTGTTTGCTTGACTTCTTTCCAACTAATGTCACATTCCTAGTATTCGGTTAATATTATCGTCTCCCAATGACTCTCTGATTTCTTTTATATTATAAGGTTTATTTTCCATAACCTTTCCTATCTAAAAATTAACTGGATAGTGTAAGCTGTCATCAGTCTCCAAAGATCTTTTTTCAGGTTGGTTAAAGATATTGCCTAGTAAAGATTCCTTAATCCCGCCTGCTTCACAGAGGGCTCTTAGATGGTTAGACTATAAAAGATGCCATATTTTCAGATAATAAAACTGAAGAAGAATGCTACCGTCACTTCGCTTAGATATCTGCATTCCTCTTAGTGTGCTATTTAGCACTGTCTCTGATCTGTTGGACTTTATTTTGTCTTTGGTTTTTAGACCTTTCTGAGACAGCTAGTCTATTTGCAGACACAGTAATTTGGGGCAATGCTGCTGAATGTCTAGCAAAAGAAAAAAAAACTTGAAACAATTGTTTTAAATGAAAGATAACTTTCCAGGCAAAGGAATATTCATGCAGATCACTAAATGGGAGTTGATGCCTGCATTTCCTCAGTCCTCTATGTTGACAAAATGACAGAAGCACAGAGTGGCTGCAGTAGGAGGGCACCACTGGATGTCATCCAGTCTGACCCACCTTGCTCAGAGCAGAGCCAATAGAGCAAGTTGTTTGGGGGTGGTGTTCAGTTGGGTTCTGAATATCTTCAACCTTTATGAAGAAAATATATATAGTGTCTTGAAAGATATATACATTACTTGAATGCCATCTGAGTTGAAAACAACCAGACTGTTTCACTGGCACTTTTCATACAGTGCAATTCATAGAACTGTAGAATCATAGAATGGGCTGGGTTGAAATGACCTCAAAGATCATCGAGTTTCAATCCCCCTGCTAAGTGCAGGGTTGCCAACCACTAGACCAGGCTGCCCAGAGCCATGTCCAGCCTTGCCTTGAATGCTTCCAGGGACGGAGGCATTTTCTGTTGCCTTCCATGTTAGTATTTTCTTGGGCAGGATCTTCATTTAACGTTGTACTCCATGACAGCAGTGCTAAATTTTCAATGCTATGTGGACAATTAAGAAATAGATTTTATTTATCCATGCAGGAGGAGTTATCCTTGCAATTATGTTATTTACAAATTACATATAGTATCAGTTACAGCTTACAAAACAATGATTTCTGTGTGTGTGTGTGCTTATAAGAACATGTGTTCACACAATGAAATTTGATTAATATAATATCCATGTAACTAAGTATAGCTTATGCCAATTTATTTTTTTAAACCATATATTTTGCTTCACTGTTAGAAAAACTGAACAAACAAAAGGGCATGCCTTTCTTATTAATAAGCACTAATTAGAAATCTTCTTACTGGTGTAGGGTCCAAGTTATCAACATGAATTATCTCGGACTTAGCATATTATTTAAATAGTTGGATCCAAACATATACTTGTTTAATTTTATTATGACAACAACTTAAATGGACATTGTAAAACTTGCTAAGATTAGCTGCTGAGTTTTTTTTAGTAAAAGGTACAACAAAGTGTCAAATACTGAAGAGGATAATGGAATGGCATGGCAGGAGGGTTAGGCTTTCAAATCTAGTCTTAAAGCTGAAGAAGCAATTATATGTCGAGCTTATGGAGAAATACGTTTATACATCTACCTTATGGAAGCCTATCTTTGGACATTCAGTTTGATATGTAATGGCTCATTCATAACACACTTCAAACAATCACTATAAATCATACAAAATTGTAAATATGCCTGGATATACCACAGAAGCCATACCCTTTCAGCAAGATACTTGAAATAGATGTGACCATTTACACTGGTGCTATGTAATCAGTAGTGCAGTGTGAATTGAAGTGCCGATTGACATTTCCACACGGGGATTGCTACTTGTTCTTTTACAAATCTCTTCAGATACTTCAGGGAGATGAACTTCTTACCTGGGTAGATAGTGATAGGACAAAGGAGAATGGTTTTAAACTGAAAGAGAGAAGATTTAGATTAGAGGTTGGGAGATATTTTTCTCTGAGGGTGGTGACGTGCCAGAATCTGCTGCCCAGGGAAGCTGTTTAATGCCTCATTAGTGGAGGCATTCAAGGCCAGGCTGGATGGGGCCCTGGGCATCCTGATCTAGTGCTTGATTGAGTGGGTGGCAGTCCTGCCTGTGGCAGGAGAGTTGGAACTAGATGGGCTTAGATATCCCTTCCAAGCCAACCCATTCTATGATCTTGTCAATCCACTCAAATTGTTTTCTACTGGGTAGGCTTCCTGCGTGGCTGGGAGAGATGGATACATCATAAACAAACCAATTTGTTGAGTTTAGGCTGTAAGAATAGGGTCTGAAGAGAGATCTTGAATCTCAAAAAAGGAACCTTTTGCCAGACACCTTGCCTTTAGACTTCAAATGTGAGCTGACATGAATCACAACTCTAAAATATAGAATAGATTAGCAGATGAAATGTTATACTCCTTTCATATTGATCATGATCTCACAATTTGATCAATATAGAAAAGATGCACATTTGTTTTCAAGCTATGTCTGAGCAGAACCAGTAATCCATAAATTATGTATAATAATCACAACTGAACTTAAACATGACAGTTAAGGATAACTGAATTCTTCCTAAGCTTGCTGTGCAGAGGAACACGCTAATCTTTATGGGACCAATGAGGACTTCAAGCGTGTTCCTCTGTTCCTCAGCAAGGGGGACTGATCTGCCCTCATTCTTGTCAGGTGTTTGTCTTGTCAGGTGTTTGTCTAAGCAGTTCTCAGTGATCTCCAGTGCCATAGCCTCAACAGGTTTCTCAGGTAATCTATTCCAGTACTACATTACACTTATCAGAAAGACTTTGCTGATATCTAGTCTACTCCTTCTCTCTAATTGAAATCTATAAATTATTGTATTATAAACCACTGGCACTGCCAATTATTTCATTTCCCCATTTATCAGCCTCTTGTGTATTTGAACACTGTTATGTGCCTCTTCTGTATGCTTTAATCTAAATGACCCTTACACCTTTACCTATCCTCTGTGGGTCATGATTTCCTGACTTTTATTTTCCATTGCTCTTCTAAGGACTCAGCTCAGCTGATTCCTGTCTTTCTTGAATTACAGTGCCTGCAACTGGAGAGATCTTAGTTCTTGTTAATGATAATCAGAGAGGTGGAATTACTTCAAGTGTTTTCCACACTGGATTTATTTGATGCATTCAGGTATAATGCCAGCCTGCAGTATAAACATGTATACGAAGACTTATCGTTTGAAGACTATAATGCTGATGAAGTTGAAGGAATGCAACAAGTGTCACAGTTTTGCTGAAATCCTGTTCATTTTGGTGGTATTAGAAGCAATTTAGCAAATAATTCAGAAGACATAGAATTGCCTTTTCTGAAAAAAAAAATAGAATTCAGACTCAATTGAGTATCTGTTCTTTGTCTGCCATTACTTGAAAAGGAAATAAAATGTTTTTTGTTTTGTTTTTCCTTTATAGAGCATAGTCCTAAGCAGTAGTAATTCAAACATCTTCATGCTGTTCTGCGTGGTATCTTGAACTGTGACCTGGGCTCCCTTTCTGAACTGAAGTGTTCTGCTACCATGGCTACCGCTGACGTTAGCTGCCAGGTAGGCTTGGGTTTTAATATCTCAATTTTAGTGACAATAAAAAAGATCAGGCTCAAAATGTGGTGAAGTCTTTACATATCAAGTATAAAAGTGGTTAATGTGAAATAAATATTGAGACAGAAATTCTTCAACTGCAAGTTGCAGCTCTCATTTTTTTTTGTGGGCAGTATTTTTGACCTTTAAAGGATAAAGAAAAAATCATCTGGCAGATCCTCTTTCTTTCCCAGCTCCCAATATACCTTGAGATGCTACTTGGACCAGCTCTGTCTCTCCCCACAAATACCTGGTTTCAAGCTGTGATAGTTGTGGTTGTTCTTCAGCACTTTGTGGCCACTGGACTTTGGAGCTGGTGCTTTTAGGGCTACTTCTTCTTCCTGGGCTCTTGAGACTAGTCAGAATGGCATGTTCTGTACTCATTGGCTAATGGAGATGGTCTGGATTTCATCTTTTGTCATTGTTCTCCCAATGAAAAAAATAATTTGAACAAGTCCATATTTGGAGAGCTTTTTAAAATCAGACAGATCTCTGTTTCTAATTGTGTGGATATGTACAGATTAGTATATGTTATTATGTTTTACATTTGGACATATAAAAGGTGAAAAAATATTAAAAATATTACAAAAACCCATTTTATGTCAGTAGTGTACTAGATCTTCCAAAACCACTACATCGCACAGAACTTTAGAGCTATTAACTACAGCTATTAACTGGATTCTTCTCTGTTAAACTAATATTCTACTTAGTTTAGTCCACTAACATCCCACAAACTGTATGCACATAATATCTGAAGTCAAAGTTTGCTCTACATAGTGCCAGGAGGATACTTGGAATGTACTTAATTGAAATCAGTCCTTGTTGCTGAAATTATAACTTGGTTTATCATTTTCTCCTGAGATTCTTTTCATAAAGAAGATGAGGATTTTAAAAACTTGATGCTCTTTTGCCATATAGATAAATTATTTAAAATTGACTTTAATTTATCTTTGGAGCTCACTGTGACACATCCATAATCTAAGCAACTTTTGTACAGCTTTGCTCTGAAGATGTTCATGGAGAAGTGTTCAATCTGGCAGCTAGCATCTTTTGAACCCTCAGCAGATTTCAACCTCAGTGGAACCTCAGTGGTACAGCATTAGAGTAGTGAAGTGAAATGCATCCTTTTCCAACTCATTAATAGATTTCAGAAGATTTCATCTGAGAATTTGTGTCAGCATATGAAAGAGTAAAAAATTGCTCTCTCTGCTGATGACAAAATGATTTCTTTCCAAAAAAAAAAAAAGAAAAAGAAAAGAAAAAAGAGAAACATCTGAGTAACCCCTGAGAGCAAGCACAGCCATTGAAGACATAAAATTTACACTTCAAGAAGGGAGAGCAGCTCTACTGTGTAAGTGCATTGAGTTTGCATTCCGGGGTCTTTGGACTCATTGCACAGGCAATATAGAATCAATCTGTCCATGAACATATATTATTGCTCATATGCAGTAGATGGAAGGAAGTTTTAGTTAAATCTCCTTCTTGTGAACTTAGAAGTGTTGGCAGTCAGCAGTTAGTTTTAATAATGAAGCTTTTTATCATGTGCCTTTAATATGGTAAACAAAATGTTAATTTGCAGACAAGTTTGAGTATAGATTTTTTCTTCAAAGGAAATACGTGAGAGGAAGAACTCAAGACTTACATTACAGAGTGATTCATGAACATATCAAAAAAGGTGTTAAAATGCATGATACAAAAATCCTTCCTTTGGTTTTCTTGCAAAGACAACCAAAAAGACTAAAAATTACATCTGGGTTACAAACAGTAAAGTGTGAAAAAGTTAGCAAGAAAAGGGAAGCCTTCAACGCTAATGAGAAGCAAAGGTTTCCTTTTATGCATACACAAGTTCAGAAACTCATCTAATTGCTGCCCTTCCTGATGTTTGTCTCACTGTAGAGGTCTTGGAACAGCTGAAATGCTCAAGTCTCAAGTCAGTAACCTCCTACAAGAGTTTGGTGGGATCAGGAATTGTTCTGGAGGGCGGAGAATGTGATGTTGTTGGGAACAGAGGGGAGCTGTATGTGCCACCCAGCTGTGCTGGATGCCTCTGTGGTTTCCATGATCGTTGCCTCTGGTGCAGGCTGGGGCTGTTCAGGTGAAGAGCCTCCTTGAGTCAAGGCGGGTTGTGTCCCATTTGCTCATTTCTGTATGATTAGTTTCACTTTTCTTTGTTCTCTGCAGATAAGGTTGCGTATTCTGGTGGCTCCTGGTGGCTTCTTGTCGGCGCTTGGCCCCGTTACAGAATTCCCTCAGTCAGTGTGGCATCAGAATAGCAAGTTCTCTGAATAGCAAGTTCTCTTTATTGTGTTTTACACACACCTTATATATCCTTCACTCGTAAGCAGTAAATCCACTCACGGTTAATTATCCTTAAGTTCTTCACAACAACATAGATAACAAACAAAGGGTTGCTTAACTGTCCCAGAAGTGACCACATTAGCTGTGCATACTAAAGAGTGTTCTGTTTACACCTTAGCCCTGTCTCCAGACTCCGGAGGCCTCTGTTGAGCTCTTTGTTGTTAAGTCTCCCCCCACAGCTTCTTTCATATCAAGACTATGTAATGAGGCATGGGGAAGAGCATAAAGCTTCTTACTCTTGGGTCTTGTGCTGTGTTTCAGGCTGAATGCCATGAATGTGACTTGCTCATCCTTCAGATAAATAACGGCTGCTCTGAAAGTAATGCCTGCTATTTTATTATGTTGGACCACAAAGTCAAAGGTGGATGCTTGTGGTATGTGGTAGAGGTTGAACTTTCCTGACAATACTCCATTACATTTTGTTGTTGTGTGATGGCAGTAGAGGGGCAGTTTGACAAAATGATGTCTGATGTGGAAGTGTGTATGCAGCAAAGGTGCGGAACTGAATTCATCCATGTGGAAAAAATGGCACCCACTGACATTCACTGACACTTGCTGAACGTTGATGGAGACCAAACAGTGAACGTGAGCACAGTGTGGTGGTGGGTGGTGCATTTCAGCAGACGCATCAGTGGATCACCTCCACTGGTGCACAATTTTACAAGCTCAGCATGCTGGCTCTTGTTCATTGCTGGTGAAAATGCATAGCCTAGTGGTGGTGCCTGTGTTAAAAATAGTGTTTTGCAGCTGATAATGTTATTTATCAAATAGAGTTAATGTGCTCTTCGTATCCGTTGTAGTTTCTATAGAAATGAATATGAGGCGTTACTTTCAGAGTTACCTAGACCCAGCTTCAGTGTAAAGTGTCATTTTTTTTTTTTAAATGCTTCTAAGGGAATTTGAATTAATATTCAGTCAGAATTACCTGAAACATTAAAAGTATTCACCTAAATGTACTAACTGCGCCTTAAAAAAAAAAATGAATTAGTTGATGTTTCAGAATATAAAACAGTATGTTCCAGTTGAAGTTATCCTTTTGGTTTTATCCATCCTCTGTGTACTGAAGGAAAAGGAACAGAAGATCTCATTTCTTATGTGAGCTGAAATACTGGCATCTTTTTTTTTCTAAATTGTTCCTTCAGCTTTCAGGGATGTGGTAGCCATGGCAAGTAATCTTCTGTTTTATCCTTCAGTAGCCTCAGAATAACATGTGTCCCAGAATGGTGGCTTAGTTCTGCCAGCACAGTTGTTGGTGGCAGATAGAATCAGCACTACTGCGTAAGCATTTAACATATATTAACATTTAATATATTTATATAAACATAACGTATTAACATTTTCAGCACTTGATAGGTCTTGAAGCAAAAGGTGGATTTTTTTTGAAGGCTGCTTCTACTGCTCAGTTGGGCGTTGCCTCAGAAATCCAAACACGGAAATAGAATTTAAATTTAAGATTTCTCATGGCACTGGAAGTCTTCAGGGTAACAATCTGTCCTCTTTAGGATATTAAGCAGTTTTCATATGTGCTGTCGGAAGAATACTTACTGTTTCTGCATTAGCGTTGAACTCTAACATAAGGATCAAAACAGCATATGGAAATATAATTGCAGTATTGAAGATGTGACAGATGAAAGGCTCATTGTACTGTGGTTGTATGTCCTCTAGCTGGTGAATTCGTCCATTTCATCCATGGGAGACAGCTTGTAGAGATTTGAACTGGCACCTTCCATGATCACTTAACTACCATGTTGTACTGTTTTCTTTGTGCAACATCTTTTGCTGATTTTCTTCCATCTTGTATAGGCTAATGTTCACTAAGACTATTAAAAAAAGACTAAAAAAAAGATTAAAACTTTCTGGTTAAAATAAATTTCTGAGAAAATAATGACTTTCATTCGAATTTCTGTTCTGAATTAAAACAACAGAGATTTGAGCCCAGATTTGTCACCTTACTGGATTATATTTAATATTTAAATAATTTATTTAATAATATTTAAGTAGTCCATGCAAAGTGGTCACCTTAAAAACAGAATCAGTGGGAGAGACTGTGAACAAACCTTTCTAGATTAATACCTTAAAATATTGTAGCTAGGTCACTTTAGAGAAGACACGGCTTTGGTTTCTCTCAGGAAAAAGAAAAACTTGAGTCTGTCTCCATTAGTTTGAGTGCATAGTTTTTTTGTGCTTTCATTCCTTAGTTATTTTTTTAAGTGCTACCAAATAAAATATTTGAAATACAGCCGAACAAGCAACTCTGGATATTTTAAAATGAGCTGTTTGGATATTTAAAAATATCTAATGCAAAATTTAACCCAAATTTGCAGCTACTTTGGCTGTTGTGGAAATGATCTATTTATATATCTGTGTTTGGCATATAAATAATATGCTAAAAAGAGCAAAAGAAGCTCACTAACCAAAGGATATGCTTAGGTCTCTAGGAAAAATGCAGAGTGCATTTATTTGCCACAACTACGGAAAAGAAGTTTTATCTGCATCCACCTGAAGATGCATTTTTGAGGAATGAATGGATGCCAAGAGTGGACATGGCAAATGCCAATGCTGGTAGAACTGCACACTGGGGCAGGGGCATAGTTTCCTCGGTGCATTCATCTGTGAAGGTCTCCAAAGAAGGTAGCGTATCTTGTTTTTATTGTTACTGTCTGATTGCATTATGAGGAGTGGTTGAGGTCCCTGGGTTTGCTCAGCGCAGATCAGAGGAGCTGAGGGGAGCCCTCATGGCGGCTGCAGCTCCTCACAGGGAGCAGAGGGGCAGAGCTGAGCTCTGCTCTCTGGGGACAGCGACAGGGCCCGAGGGAACGGCATGGAGCTTTGTCAGGGGAGGGTCAGCTGGCGGTTAGGGACAGGTTCTGCACCAGAGGGTGGTGGGCATGGAACAGGCTGCCCAGGGCGGTGGGCACGGCCCCAAGCTGCTGGAGTTCAAGGAGCATTTGGACAGTGCTCTCAGACATAGGGTTTGAATGTTGGGTTGGATTGAGTTGGTCCTTGTGGGATCCTTCCACCTTAGAATATTCTGTGATTCCATGAGTTTGCGTAACTCAGTCATAAAACAGACTTCATTTTCCTTTACGAGATACAATTCTGAGTATTTGTTAAAATGCTGCAGTTCTGACCATTTCTTATTCCAAAAATGTGGAAATATGTTCTCCAGACCTCTGGGATAAACTGACAGTTAGCAAGTTTGCTTTTCACATCCAGATTCTATAGGGGAGTCATTCAGACATTCCCTTCATAACAGGTAGGTCCTGCAGGGACATTTATAAAAGAATCCAACTTTATGACCTTGTATTATTAAAGTACCTTGCCACAATGCTCCTATTAGAATTCATAGTTTTTGCAGCTACTGTATCTTTAGAAACATAAAGGTAATACTACAGTGTCCCTATCTGCACATTTTTAGAGCTTAATTAGTGGTGAATGACAGTTGATGTATAATATTGCTATTTCTTAAATTATTCAATGTATTATTTTTCACATTCATACAGCATATTTGCTGTAGAATTAGAAAATTATACCTAAACAGTAGCAATTGTTGCTATGGAATAGTTCTTACCTATGGAACAACATCGTTAATAACAGTAAATTAAATTTTTAACCTTCTCAACTACTTAGTAGAAAGTACCTCCTCCCTTGATTTCTTTTATTATTATTGTGTGTGTGTGTGTGTGTGTGTGTGTGTGTGTGCAAATATATGATATCTTTTAATGGATGTTGTTAATTTGATTTCTAGGGCTGAAGTGGTTCCAGAACTGAGGAATATATTTGCATACGAATTCAGCTTTGTGTCTGTCATGGTTGGACTGTGTTCATTATTAAAATAATGAGTTCTGGAGAAGTCACTCAGCCTGTTAAAGAATCTCCCTGTACACTTTCTGCCATGTTTATTTGTTATTTGTATTCCAGTGGCAGCAAAACAAGCTGGATGCTGACTGCACATTCAGGGTGAGTCTGTGAAGGAAATGATCTGACTCTTATTTCCCCAGCATATAGCATTTCAAGTATTCAGGCAGTCATTTTGGAGTCAGTGTTTTGATTTAAAATCCTAAGCTAACAAACCCTCTTTGAAACAGAAAATGATAAACAAATTTGACAAATGCTAACCTGCAGAAAAAAATATCCCACTTTTTACTAGCTCACATTCTTCCTGAATACTTTGTTTTGCAGAAATAACAAGCATAACAATGAAATCTGATTTAGACGTTTTTCTTGTCTTCCTATTGTAAGTGTACTTGCATATCAGTGCATTCAATAATAATGCATATCATCATCCAAAACATCAAAATAACTTTCCTATTTTTGGACTTCATACACCACATGGCAATGGGAAGAGGTTCACAAGTTATTTAAGCTTGGGACTGGATTGAACCGTTGGATGTACCATTGTAAATCTGGAATTATGTTCTCAGGATTAATCAGATTAAATTGGCTACCTGAGATGAGCATCTGGGCCAGGATTTTTTTTCTTTAAGTTCATTTTTGTAATTAGTACTGCCAGAATGAAGAAACATAGAAAAATAAAATGTCGGTCTGTCCAGGTTTTGATAAATTTGAGAGACTGTGTAGCTTTTTATCAGCCAATCTTTACTTTGAGTTAAGGGGGACAGAGACCCGTGGCAGACTCCAGTCTGCATTTTATTTTCTTTCAGGATATATCATAAACATTGAAACTACTTCAAAATAATACTTACTGTTGAATTAGAAATTTCCCCCTCCTTTCGCTATCAAGAGATTTTGTATTACCTGTACACAAAAGGTGGAGGAGCAGTTGCACAAAATTAACATATAGAGAGGTTAAAGATGCAATTTTCTTTAGCAAGTCATTTTGTGTGAACAATTTTTACTGGTTTAATCCCACTAATGTGTCTGCACCATTATGTCTGAAATTATTTCTTCAATTGCTTGGAGAAAATAAAGCAATTTACTTGCTGTGATTCTAGATTCATTGTATGTGATCATTATTAATGCATCATTATAATGAAAATCTCCTGTGCTGGATTCTTATACTAACTGACTTATATTTGCAACTGCAGTTGATGTTGGACAGAATGTTTTGTTTTTGTTTTTTTTTCTCAAGCTGACAAATGTTTCCATGGTCACTTTACTTTCTTTCTTTGACATTGGAATTTGTGTTTAATCCACCTCTCTTTCCAGAATTAAATACAGGCTTGCTGCCTTTTTCTTCCTAGTTCAAACATTCAAAATTCTGAGCATTGTCACCGGCATTACACTGCTTCTTTAAGGATATTATATCTATATATGTATTCTTTACTATTGCAAATTGATTTTCATAACTGCACGCCCTTGTTGGAGGTTATTTGCAGTCTGAATGGCAAACAAGGACTTTTCAGTCAGCTATGATACTTTGTTTCTCTTTTTTTTTACTACTCAAAGAGGGAAAAATACCCTTCTCTTGTCTAGACTTCCTCATCTAAAGAGGAATAATTTAAAAACAATTCTTAGAATATGTGGGAAATATTTCCACTTCATAGAAATTACCTTGTTGAAGCTAAGAATTCATAACACTTAACAAAATATTTGCAAAATTCATACTATGTGCTGTATGCTTCTTGCCTTTCTAAAAAGAAACAGTTCACAGTCCATGAAGTCCTGATTCAGATAGCTGATCCATTGATGTAATCATTAAGTGAATCTTTAAGAAGTGCTGGTAAATGACAAGTTTAGGAACCTTGGGACTCATCTCAGGGAAATTATTATACCTCCTTGAGGACTGCTGCAGAAGTCAAGGAAGGATCTAGGGAAGAGCATCATTTGAAATATGCACAAAAATAAAATATTGGTATAAAGAATAAAAAGTTGAGTCATATCTAAAGAAATAAGACTGTAAATGTCCTGGCTTCTGGCTCCAAAAGGGAACATGGAGACTGGAGCGAGAGTTGCTACAGCAGAGCAAAAATATTGGAAGCCCATGTGGAAGGTAACTACTGCAGAAGAGGAAGCTGGTGCATTTTTTGTAGACAATGTATCACATAATTTAGAGATCAGGAAGAACAGCTAAAATGGAACAAGCAGCTAGAAAGCTGTGCAGAAATGAGGGGATTTCCAGAAATAATTTTCTGAATTTTCTGCAAGAGAAAAAGAAATTGTAGTTCAGTGAAAGACTGAGAAGAAAGGTGTTGGAGGGGAGCAGTACAGAAGCAATAGAAGAGGCGGAACTGATGACTGGGGCATAAAGGAGGGTTAAATATCAACTGTAGAGCTGAAAAGTACTCATAACTGCACAGCCCTGCCAGGTGATTTGAAGCATATGGTGTTCCTTCAACATGAGTTGAAGGAGCAGCTCCTTAGGTTTGCCAGTTTACGCTAAGAGGATCAGCTCTCAAGATTATTGTTATTATCATGACAGAGATTTTTAAGAGTTGGTGTTTCTGTTAAAGATACAATCGCAAAGGAGTTAATTAGCTCTGATAGAAGTCAGTTTGACACTGGTACTCAAGAGAGTACGATAGTGAAAAGGGAAACAATGACAACAGACACATCAAGATTATTCCTTCTGCTAAGCCTTAGAAAAAACTGTTGGCTCATACAATGATCACAGTCTTCAAAACCTCTTGGATGAGTAAGCTAAACATATAACATGTCATTGCCATTCAGAGCAAATTCTGAACTTTTTAATAGTTTGTTCACAGCAAGATGGATTAGTGAATAGCAGAGAAACATGAAACACAGAAAAATAATTCAGAGAATTAAAGGATCAAAGATATTTGGCTTTGGTGAGGGAAAGAAGTAATTTAAAATTTGAAGTAGAAATAGGGGATAGGAAAGAAAGGCAGAATCAAACACTAATGAGACTATGCAAAATATACTTTGACTTCCTTGTTCCTTTCTCCCTCCAGTATGTATTGGATGGAAGAAAACTTAAAATTATTTAATTAATCTTGGCTTTCTAAGCCAATCAAGGATGTTTACAAATGAAAGATTTTTCATGTTGGGTTGTTTTGTATGTTAAAAGGATTGTTTCTATGCATGTGATGATTGAATTGCATTGTGTGTGCAGTGCAACTGAAAGTGTAATTACACTTTCTTACTGATGTAATAATTAGATGTTTAGAAGTCAGCCTCATGTCGTTTCTGAAAGGAATACCAGCTGATCACAGCACAGAACAGATTCCCATCAAATTTACTTCTTAGCAAAGGACGTGTATATGACATTGTAGGTAAGAACTCAACGTATTACTGTGTTGGCTTTGTGCTCTTTTTCCAAATGGTCTGTAACGTGTAGGGAAGAGACATGCAGGAGATCTTTAAGTATGAGCTGATGCAGAACCCACTCAACGTGTGTCCCTTTCAACAGTGATGTTTCTTGCACAGTTCATATCCTCAAGCTTCCCTTGTTGAACAGCACAGAAAGAGTTTTGTCCTGAAATCCTTCAATTATATCTTAATTCCCATGGGAAAATGACCCTGGAGAATCCTTGATATTTTCTATATCCCGAGATAGACATTCCTGTCATTACTTCCTTACATTATTAGTTTGAACCTTACAAAAAATTGTACAGTTCTATTTTCAGTTCTGTGCTACCAGAAAATTTCAAGGCAAACGGAATACCTCCTAATTTAAACTTTTACTGCTTTGCTATAGTCTTATTTTGATAGCTGATCATTTCAGATGCAGTGTCTTTTGCCTTGGAGAGCACTGCATCCAGTACAGCATGGGCCACCAGCCCTCCTTATGGTCTCATTCTTGAAACAGGTGTTTTATACTCCTTGTTTTATGCAAATGATAAGGTGTCTCTGACTTCCAGCATTTGTGGCTCAACACTGCTACTTCAGTAAGGCCAATCCATGCCATGAGATGTGCTGTGCCAGGGCAGATGTAAAAACTAAAGTGTCATGGAAGAAAAAGTCAGCAGCAAAGTATGTAGCTAATAACCCAAGTATCAGCAAATAGATAATCAGAACACAGGTCAGAATGGCTCCAAGCAAAGTCTGGAGTCATCTCATACACAGAAAGATCAAAAATCCCTCAGCAAGAAGCCTTCTAAGCCTCTCATGGGTGGCAACATGAGCCAGATGTGTGGCTGGTGCTGAGGTCACCTGGTTCTCATCAGGGTGACAGCGCTAATAATATTTGCAAAGCAGATACAAGTGTTGGGCTCAGCTGTAGATTTAGCATTGATTATGACAGATGGCTTTGTTTCCAACAGATGTTTCCATGCCCAGGAATGTGTTAATTCTTCTTATACATTTCTCATTAGCTATTACTAACAGGAAATTTTTACTAGTAGGAAATACTACTAGTAGGGAAGATACCTTTATTGTAAAAGCTGGTTTTCATATATCCAGTCTAAATCTCCCCTGAGTACTCCACATCTGGACACAGTACTCCAGGTGAGATCTCACCAGCACAGAGGTGAAGGACCACCTCCCTCAAACCTACTGGCCATGCTTCTTTTGATGCAGCTTGAGATACAGTTGGCTTTTTGGGCTGTGAGGGCACTTTGCTGGCTCATGTCCTTCTTGCTATCCAACAGTAACCCTAAGTCCTTTTTGGTAGGGCTATGCTCTATCCTTTCATCCCCCAGCTTGTATTAATGGTGGGGATTGCCACGACCCAGGGGCAAGACCTTGCACTTGAATTCTTTTAACCTCATGAGATTCTCCTGGACCCACTGCTTGAGCCTGTCAAGGTCTCTCTGGATGGCATCCCGGCCCTCAGGTGTGTCAACCACAGCGCACAGCTTGGTGTCATCGGCAAAATTGCTAAGGGTGCACTCAACTGTTGATGTTATTGATGAAGATGTTAAAGAACATCAGTCCCAGTACTGGCCGCTTGTTACTTATTGCCATCTGGACATTGAGCCATTGATCACTATTCTTTGAGTGTGACCTTGCAACCAGTACCATGTCCATTGAACAGGCTATCCATCAAATCCATATTTTTTTTTTATTTTTTATTTTTTTTTTTTTTGTGGAGGATTCCTCTATAGCAAAAGGGAGAAATGCCTCAGTGTGAATCAGAATCAGATTTTTTTCAGAGTTTTTCCAACTTGAGAGTGTTTGGATCTCCACACTGCAGAGCTATTTAGTAAAACACAGAATGACAGAAATTTACTAAAATTGAACTGGTTTTTGTCTTTTTTGTAAAAGTATCACAGATCAAATTGCAAGTTATGAGTGGAAAGAGGGAAAAGAAAAAATAATTATAATATTAGACCTCGGAAGAAAATTGAGTGTTTCTGATGGTGAAAGCAAAGGAAGTTTATAGAATCATAGAACAGCCAAAGTTGGAAAGGACCTCCAAGACCATCTAGTCCAGCTGTCCACCTACCACCAGTATTTCCCCACATAATCATGTCTCTTAGTACAACATCTACCTGTTTCTTGAACACTTCCAGGGAAGGTGATTCTTCTACCTCCCTGGGCAGCCCCATTCCAGCACCTAACAACTCTTTTGGAGAAGGAATTTTTCCTAATATCCAACCTGAATCTCCCCTGCTGCAACTTGAGGCCCTTTCCTCTAGTCCTATCACTAGTTAAATGGGAGAGGAGGCCAACATCCACCTCACCACTACTTCCTTTCAGGTAGTTGTAGAGAGCTCTAAGGTCTCCCCTGAGCCTCCTCTTCTCCATACTAAACAGTCCCAGTTCCCTCAGCAGCTCCTCATTAAGACTAGTTCTCCAGACTCTTCACCAGGTTTCTTGCCCTTCTCTGGACTCACTCCAGGGCCTTGATGTCTTTCTTGTAGTGAGGAACCAAAAACTGAACACAGGAATCAATGTGCAGCCTCACCAGAGCTGAGTACAGAAGGTTGATCCTCTCTTTGCTTCACTATTTCTGATACAAGCCTGGATGCTGTTGGCCTTCTTGGCCACCTGGGCACACTGCTGTATCATGTCTAGCCGAGCACTGATCGACATACCCAGATCCATTTCTTCCACACAGTCCTCCAGCCACTCTGTCCCAAGCCTAGGGCATTGCCTGGGATTATTGTGGCCAAAATGTAAGATCTGGCACTTGTTCTTGTTGAACTTCATCCCACTGGTCTCAGCCCAGTGGTCCAGCCTGTCCAGATCCCTCTGTAGGGCCTTCCTATCCCCAGACAGGCTGACACATCCTCCCAACTTGGTGTCATGTGCAGACTTACTGAGTGTCCACTCAGTCCCCTCATCCAGGTCATCAATAAAGATATTGAACAGGACAGGCCCCAATACTGACTTCTGTGGAACAGCACTCATGACCGGCTGCCAGCTGGATTTAACTCCATTCACCACCACTCTCTGGGTCCGGCCCTGCAGCCAGTTCTTTACCCAGCAAAGAGTGTACCTGTCCAAGCCATGGACTGATAGCTTCCCCAGGAGAATACTGTGGGATACAGTATCAAAGGCTTTGCTGAAGTCTAGGCAGACTGCCTCAACAGCCTTTCCCTCATCCACTGGGAGGGTCACTTGCTCATAGAAGAAGATCAGATTGGTCAAGCAATGGTGGCTGGACCTGATCTCCCAGCTGTATCACACATGCCATGTGATCTCACTCAAGATTATCTGTTCCATAGCTTTCCTTGGCATGGAGGTCAAGTTGACAGGCCTGTAGTTCCCTGGATCCTCCTTACAACATTAGAGATGAGTTAATGTAGAAAAAAGGAAAAGATGAGTATTAGATATTAGTTTCTCTCTCACTATGTGCTTTTGTTGATCAAAAATTTGTTTGCAGATAGAAGCTGTTTAAAAAGATCAGTTATGTGATAATAGCAATGATTTTCTCAAGATACAAAGGGTGGCTAAGGCCCCAAAATTAAATTATATGAAGTAGTAATAAACCAAGGTGATTGCCAGTATATTCAGATGAGACAGCACATAAGAGAAAAGTATTCAGAAAGGTAATGACAATAGTACCTTGTACACTTGTAAAAATTTCTCTATTTTTGTTGTCTACAGGAAATAAAAAAACATCTTTTAAGAAAATTATCACATTTTCTGGCATGAAGACTAAATAATTGCTAGATAACAAAGACCTTGTCTTAAGAATTATTTAAAATCCTGCTGCATAGAGAAAAAGCCTACATATGTTCCTCTCATCCACAATGCTAAGAGATTACTTTTGTCTGTAATTTCTGTGAAGATGTCTCAAATCACAAAATGTTCAATGTTTTGATTATATTCTTTTCTTGCAGTATCTGAAGCAGATGTAAATGGGAGAATAGGTCCTCTTCTCAGCAGAGCTCAGTATGGGATTTGACAGACCTAGTAAGGGCATGATGAAGGTCCTGGCTGCAATAGGTTGAAGCCATGTGACTGGGACAGACTGCGTCCTGGCATGGACAGACAGATCTGAAGACACTGGAGCTATGCCACCTCACTGTAACTTACTGCTTTCAGTAATTTCAGACTCCGCAATAGCACTCTTCTCCTTCTGCTTTGCCTTGTGGCACATGCATCACCAGTGCAATACCTCACTGATGCTGGAGTTGCAACTAAAGTGGAGACTAGATTTAGAAAATGAGGGAAAGAAAAGCTATATCACTCCCTGTCACTGTAAATCTGCCTATGACTCCATGATCAGGTGAGCTTAAGACATCTACATAGATGCTAAGGGCCTGAGCATTTTGTGTAGTCAGTGGAGATCAAGGCAGCATTCAGCAGCATATCTGCTTAGGCTTTGTTGTTGGCACTGAGGCTCCACTGTATGGGCTGTAGTATGTAACAGAATGTAAAACAAAAGGCTGGCAGGAATGGCACAGACATTTTGGAGAATTGCATGCTTCTGAAAAAGAAGATGAAGGCCAGGAGGGACACTGCACATGGATTTAGATGTCAGGTTGGAGGCAAATGAATTATGCCTATGTGAGGCAGACATAAATGCCTAGTGCACCTGTAGAAAACTACGTATGGATGTTTAAATGCAGGCATCTTAATCTTGAGCTGAATCTTGCCCTAGATGCTTAGATTAGGACAATCACTCAGCTGATCAATAGCAAGAATTGGGTGAGATGACTTTGGGCCTTAGAGACAAAGAGTATAATTTTGCTCTGAAGAGCCTTTACTCTAAAACCATTATCTCAATCCAAATGCAACTTGTCTCATTTGTCACATTAGTCATTGTTTTATTTAATATGTGTCAGACTCTGTGCCTATTTCATTTATTCTGGACATGTTGGTTATTCATATGTTGAACTAGCATTTGCAGTCTTTCTAGGATAATGTACAGTGATTCTACTCTAGGCAATGTAAGATGATTTGTCTTCTCTTGCTGACGTTAACAGCTGTTGGCTTTCACAACTCTGGCTTTGCATTTGTGACTAGTCAAACTGCATTTTCTTTCTTTTTTTTTTTTTTTCAGAGTGTCTCCGTACTGGAAGGCTATTATTCATGATACCTGCACCTGGGAGAAGGTTTTCTAGCCAGTAAAAACCCATATCCAGTAAGATGCTGAATGTAATGGATGCAGACAAAATATTCAAGATAGATAAGGTGGATGTTGTAATTACATTTTCATCCCAAATGTAAAAAAAATACTTTTTGAGCAGAATACTCTTATCAATTTGCTAGGTCCATATGGCTGTGCTGTTCTGTTTATATTCACAGGAAACTTGTTGTATTTATCCAAAAAGACTCAACGTGTATTTGTACTGAGTTGAAAGGAGACTGCTTATTGAGCTTTGATTTTATGGGCTGTATTGGATAAAGTCTAATTTCTTTGCCAAATAAAATATACATTTAAATGTAACTCTCTGTGTTTGATATCGTGAGGACTTGAGGTGAGCCTTTTAATTGTTTATATAGATAGCATAAATGCCAATAAAAGATTCTAGCATAGCTACAGACTCCCATTTATTGGAACTGAGTAGATGACAGCGAGTTCTAAAACCAAACTTCAGGACTTCTTATACTTACAGATATGTAAAAAAAAAAAAACAAAACAATTCAGAGACCAATCATTAGTTCTGGTGACTGCTAACAGGAGGTAAACATAAAAACACATGATAAAATGAGGTACAATATGAAAAAATTACAATGCGAAAAAATCTGAAATATTTTAAAAATGCTCAGGAAGCTTTAATGGTGCAGGCACCAGCTACCTGAAAAGTTATGGTAATGTCTGTGACTTGTTTTCTTTTTGTATTTGACCCTTTCTTATTTTAGAACCCACTTATAATAGGGATGTGGAGAACAACTAGCAAGGAAATAACCCTATAAAGAAAGAGTTCAGGGTTCTTCAGTCTTTTCTAATTTTCAGGACATGAAAATATTTGATTAACAGTACAGCATGGAGGAGCATAATTCTAATGAAATCCTCTTAGTTTGTTGAGGGTTTTTTTCATTCTTTTTATTTGCATTGTTCCACCAAAACAGTGGTATTTTGGAGGTATCTGAAAAGAGATCATGGCATTCCCAGCCAGTGTGATTCTCTGAATCTGTGCAAGAGAGATGTTTAAAAAAGCTAACAGCATTCAGAAAAAGGAGCTCATGCCTTACTACAAGGGTGAATCTGAAGTTGGCAGTCCCAAACAAACTGTGGAAAAAAATTCTTTCATATGGTCAGTTTACAAGCTCCACTTTGGAGAATGGCTAAAATCTGGAAAAAATGTTGCTAAGTGATGGCAGATGTACAGCTTGATGTACAACCCTACTTTCCCCTGCCCACCTCCCTTGAATCATGAGACCCTCTGAAGTGGAAGAAAAGAACTGTTTCACCTTTTCCTCATTGCAAGAATAGGCAGCTGTCTGATACAGGAATTGGGAGATATGAACTGAAAGCCTCTGTTAAAAAAAAGAATACATTTTTCCAGTATTTGATTAAAAAAAACAACACTGGAAGAAGCTTTCTAGAGAGGTGGTTAATGCCCCATACCAGTCAATGCTCAAGAGGAATTTGGATAACACCCTCAATAATAGACTTTAATTTTTTATTAGCCCTGAAAAGGACAGGCAATTGGACTACATGATCTTTGGATGTCCTCTCCTCTTCCGTCTCCTCTCCTCTTCCGTCTCCTCTCCTCTTCC
>NC_034411.1:80403162-80405469 GCF_002078875.1 Numida meleagris | reverse complement strand
CCTCTTCCCTCTCCTCTCCTCTTCCCTCTCCTCTCCTCTCCTCGAGAGAGTCGAGGTCACATTGATAACTCAGAAGAGAAAATTCTACTTTAGCTTAAAATCAGTCAAATATTTTTTTTGAAGTCAATAATACTAGGTTTTGTCAATAGATCATGTGTTTTTTGTTGTGTGCTTTTTTTTTTCTTCCTAGTAAGATTCATTTAATGGTCCATAAATACAGTAGTTTTGTACTTATTTATTATTCTTTTAATAAAAAGATGATCTCCGTGTAGTGTATATAGGAATGACTTAAGCACTACTAATACACAATCTATGGAGGGAAATTTAGGTTCCATTATGTAGTCAGTAATTCATAAACCTCAAATTTAAAACCACTGTCTTCCAAAGAAAGGATATTGCTTTAAAATAACTATCAGAACATGCAGTGTGATTGGTAGTATCCTAATGAATATTTATGAGATATAGTCCGAAAAGAGGTCACTTTTACATGATGCCTCTAGTATGCAATAAATGTAGAGTAAATGAAGTATTGACCATTAGGTCTGAATCTATATGAAATGAATCAATTTTTCTCTTGGAATAGAACAATCTATGAATTTATTCATTTGAATGAATAAAGTTATATTTATGTTTAAGCAGAGTAAGTAAGAGGAAAATTAGTGCTTGATATTAAAGAGGATCCTCAATGGTATGAATACTTTGGATAGATGGCAGAAAATCCATAGTGATAGCTGAAAATAAGATGAGGTAGTAATGAGAAGTTGGTTATCAGCACAGAAAAGCATTAAAATATTGGGTAAATATTAAAGTAACTTCTGTGAACAATATATCATTGTAACGCAAAGGAAGAGCCCTCAGCTTGGAGGATGATTAGATTCACCTTACTCAAATGAGTTGCTCACGAACTTCCAAGTATAAATAAAAGCCTAATAAGTATATATTAGCTGTGCTTTTTAATTGCCTTGCAGAGGGGACTGGACGTTAGTCATTCTTTTGATTAAGCAGTATCACTTCTACCTTGGAAAACAGCTGCTTTACTGAGGGTGTCCATGAGGGTGTGCTGAGGTTGTGCTGCAGTGACATGCAGGGGACAGACAGCAGCAGCCAGAGAGCTTGTATCCTCAGGACAGCAGATGGCATTTCCTGCTGTGTTACCATTCTCTGAATTAACCAGCTCCTCCTTGCAAGCTTTTGTTCTGCTTTTCAATTTTGAAGTCAAGCTATGGAGCTCTCAAGGCTAATTCTGCACGTCTTAGGTGTAATCCATGCATTAGAAAGAAAGCCAGGTGACAGCTGCAATTCAGGTCTCTTTGCCTTCTGAAAGTAGGAGTAAAGGAATTACTATTTTTTTCTCCCATGAAATCTTTGAAAAAATGCGACTGCTTTGTCCTTCTGAACTTGTCCTTTGAAGATGAGGGCTGCAGACTTTCAAAGCGTATCTCCTTTGAGCATACAAAACCCATGTAACTGATTACCTTTAAAGACATCATTTTAAACAATAGTAATACATCTGAGAAGTATGCTTGTTTATTTATCTTTTGACTTAATATGTCTTTCAGCTTTTCTCCACAGCCTAAAGAGTGAATAAGGAACTTAAAAAGTATAATGAAAGTGAATGATGAGTTTCTCTAAAACTTTTTTATTTAATCAATCAAATATAAAGGGAGTCATTAAGTACTTCTAGATCTTAAACAACAGGAGCTGACAATGCTTTATTTTCACTCATTTATTTTCCCAAATTACTTCTTTTGTAGCATCTTGCTTTCCAACGAATGCAAAAGTGATAGGAATTCATGTTTAGAATTTAAGTTTTGTTTAAAACAAACAAAAACTTGTTTCACTTTTTTCTTCCTCTTTTGAGCTGAAACTTTGGGGTGTAAAGGCAGTAGCAACATCAAAGACTTTCCACTGGGTGGGAGAAGAGGTAGGTATGAATGTGAAAATATAAAATAGGTAAGAGAAAATAATTTTATTAGAAAGTTATTCTTTTTAAGTAATTACATCATATTTTATAGTGCAATAATACATATTGTAGGAATTGAATGTTGCTTCTGCATATAGAACTAACAAGATTAGTACTTTATTTCGTGGTCTCTTTATTGATACTAATAACTCTTTCTGGGGTTCTCTTTATTTCATTGAAAGGGGGGTCTCTGTTTTCATCAACTGTCCTTTAGATATTGATGCATGCTTAGTAAGTAGATGAAGTAATTAATAAGTACCAAGACCATAGCTTCTGTATTTTAGACTAAAAGCATATTGTAAGGTTATTCTGTTTTGCTAAGAGGCCCTCAGCAAAAGAATAGC
>NC_034411.1:80333101-80401852 GCF_002078875.1 Numida meleagris | reverse complement strand
AGGAGGAACAACTAATTTTACTAAATATATCAAAATGAGGCTAGTAGAATTATGATAGAGGGTTTACAGGCTGAAAATCTTACACAGTAAACTGCAGGAGGACCACGTGCTTTCTCCGCCGGGCTGGGAAGGACAGACCCCGCGTCTCCCACGTGGCTTCACCACCCCCTCTAACGCAAAGACCCCTGGGGAGTGCACCTCCTCCCCTCCCCCTCAGAGGGCCACACCAAAAAAGGTAGTTTGCAGTAACTGGGGAATTAACTCTTTAACTGCCCGTACCTTACATGATGTAATGATGTGGAATACCGACAACAAAAAATCACAAAACCATAACAATACCACAGAGGAGGACTGATACAGCTTTTATAGCCTAGTGTCCTATTTGCAAGAATCAGCGAATCAATCATAGAATTACCAAGGCTGGAAAAGACCTCCAAGATCATTCAGTCCAACTGTCCACCTGTCACCAACATTTCCCGCTAAACCACGTCCCTCAGTACAACATCTAAACTTTTCTTGAAGAAGTCTTTCTCAAGGGAAAGGAATTCTGAGAGAACCCACCACCAGTTAACAATTCCTATTAAGTACTACTAGTAAACAGTTTTTATGCCTTAGATCATGAAAGGATAGGAGTTTGTGTTTCCTTTAGATTTACTACTATACATCTGATATTGGTGTTACTCCTATCACTTTCCAATACTTTCTTAGTTCTGTTAAATTTATTTTTTCAGTAATATCAAATGACAGTGAGTTTCACAGTGTGATTGTACATTGCCTGGAAAATGATTTTCTTATAGATTTGTTGTTTCTAGCCACCTTTCCATTTCTCTGACTAGCAATTTTTCTAGTACTGTGAGCAGGGCAAGTAGAAATTTCTAGTCTACATTCTAGGTTTCATAGTTTGACATAATTTATCACGCTTCCTTCTGGTCTCATTAGTGAAAACAGTTACAATTTCAATTTAAATATTCAGTCATGTGCCCCTCATAGTTTGCATTGTATGTTCAATGATCTCTCTTCTGCAGCATAAATTTTGAGACTAGGTGGTGATAATCTAATCAAGGGTGAGCAACCATTTGCTATTACTGTATTACAACAGTTTGGGTGTTATTTTTTATCCAGTTCTTTCAGTAATCTTGTTATGTTATTCTTTTGCTTCTGATCACTGCTGCACACCAAGTGGAAGTAATCAACTAATATGCAATGAGGTTCTCTATTTTTTCACCTGCAAGCACTACTTTAAAACCCTAATATGATTAGAAGATTTTGCTGATTCTTCTCTGATATGTTCTTATTTGTTTTCATTGACATGAACATTCACTTTTCACTATGATTCACTGCATTTGTTTGAATCTCTTGAAATCTTTTCATGTTGCTTTTTGATTCCAGGTGAGCTAATTCTATTGACATTCTATATCACTAGAAATTCAGCTGCCTTGATGTTCTCTAGTTCCTTACTTCTAGATCCTCTGTACATATATTAAAGAATAGTGAACCTAGTATAGAAGGTAAAGATGCGTAATTATTAAGTTTTAATGATGGAGTTTGGCTGTTGAATCCACTGCTTTTAGTACCAATTCCTATCTAGTCATTGACTGATGATTTTTTTTATCTTTTGTCTCAAAACTGCTTAGCCTATCTAGTATCCTTCTGTGGATCACATGTCAAGGTCTTCCAGAACAGTGAATACTTCAAAGAGCTTAGTGGTACTACAGAATCATAGAATCATAGAATTAGCTAGGTTGGAAAAGACCTACAAGATCACCTAGTCCAACCATCCACCTACCACCAATAACCCCACTAAACCATGTCTCTCAACGCTATATCTAAACATTTCTTGAACACCTCCAGGGATGGTGACTCAACCACCTCCCTGGGCAGCCCATTCCAGTGCCTGACACTCTTTCAGAAAAGCAGTGTTTCCTAATGTCCAGCCTAAATCTCCCCTGGCGCAACTTGAAGCCATTCCCCCTTGTCCTGTCACTAGTTACAATAGAGAAGAGGCCAACTCCCAGCTCACTACAACCTCCCTTCAGGTAGTTATAGAGAGCGATAAGGTCCCCCCTGAGCCTCCTCTTCTCCAGACTGAACAATCCCAGCTCCTCATAAGGCCTGTGCTCCAGACCCCTCACCAGCTTCGTTGCCCTCCTCTGAACACGCTCCAGGGCCTCAATGTCTTTCTTGCAGTGAGGGGCCCAAAACTGGACACAGTACTTGAGGTGCGGCCTCACCAGTGCTGAGTACAGAGGGACAATGACTTCCGTACTCCTACTGGCAACACTATTTCTGATACAAGCCAGGATGCCATTGGCCTTCTTGGCCTTCTTGGCCAGAACTGACAACATATTGTTATTTTTGGTTTGGATCTCCATCTCTATGTTCACTAATACTGAAGAGCAATTAGTCAGTACAATCGGTACATCAGGAAGGAAAAAGAAAAAAAAATTTCAGATGAATTGGTTTGTATATCAATAAAACATTATTTAGGTAAGTATGTCTCCCAACAAATCTATATTTTTCTCCAATGGATTTATAAATGCGCATTTAAAAATAAGTGTATATAGACTGAATATCACTGTGTGTCTAAATTTTATTACAAGTATAATTTCAGATGTGAAAATATATCAATCTATATTAGAAATACGTTTATCAAATACATTAATAAGAATTGTATCTGCTTTTATACATTTCCAGTGTTTGTGACACTGTGCTCCTGGCAGTGTTCTAAGAACATGGTAGCTAATGTCTCACACTCCTTCTTGAAATACAGTTGGAATCCTGATAGTAATGTCAGGCAACAAGAGTTGAGTTCTGTTGACTTCAGTTGGGCCAGTATTTCTCCCCTAGGCTTAAAAAGAGTAGTAGTTTCAAATTTTCAATAAATTTGTTTTTTGTTTCGAGAGAAAGAATGTCAGTAGAATACATAAAAGGAGCATTATCCAAATCTGAAGAGAACAGTTATTGAAAAAAAGAAGTACAGAAGGTACTCAGCAAGAAAAGGAGTTAATACATTTCTGTCTGAGTGTATGTAGTTAGAATTGTTGTCCATATCAGAAATTTAACAAATATAGTGTACAGACAAAGCTGGGAAGACATGAATATAGAGGTTAAGTGTGCAAATCTTTCCAGAACGTTTATTTTGGAGAAGGCTCTGAGCAAGGCAGACAGAAAAAATAACTCATTCTTTTCCTCTCTAGGTACTGCAGAGTGAGTAAGACTGCCAGAATATGGTCATAAAGAATGTGAAGACCTTAGCAGCACATTAGTTTTTTTCCTCAGTGTTCATTATAAGACACCTTCTGCCCCCCTCATGTTGTCTCAAGTACTCGTGTAGTCTAAGTTTATGTAACTTACTGAACTAATCTTTCCTATTGCTTAGAAACCCAAGAAATTTGTAGGCAAATTTTTTATTATTATTATTGGAGTTTGAGACACAGGATTATTTGCCGAAGGAGGAAAAGAAAATGAACAGTTTGTATACTATAATTACTTGAAACTTGTAGGATAAGATGTAAGATTTGGAAAGGATCCAGAAATGGGGAGTTATGTATGCCTTTGTGAAGAAGGAAAGATGAAGAAATTATGGAAGATTCCAGACTACAGGAAAAGAGAGGTTGGTAAAGGAAGCTAAGGAATTGCTGCTTTTCTTCAGGAGGGTGTATTACACTTTCTGCTGATGTTGCCTTAATATTATTTTGGTACTGAATGACATACCTGTATTGAAGTCAATGAAAAGAATAATAGAATCATACAGTCTCAAAACCATAGACTCACAGAACCACAGAATCATAGAATCATACAATGGCTTGGATGAGAAGGGTCCTTAAAGATCAAGTTCCAACATCCCTACCGTGGGCAGGGTTGCCACGCACTAGGAAGTTCATTATCTCATATGCTGGCATGAGTTATAACAGTTAATAGAAAAAGCAAATCTTTTTCTTTTCTGGAATTTTATAGTCTAAAGAAGTTCTCCTGTAACTAAGAACAGGAAAAAGAGAATTATGGAAAAATGGAGCAAGAGTAACATTGCAGACTAAAATAAGCATGTATGATGAAAACATCTTGTCACTGAGCAACTGTAATATTTTCTTTACTGCTAAATATATTCCCTTCATGGCATGATTTCAGCTTCTCTTTTCTTGTAAAGGGACCTAGATGAATTGTTTAAAATGCTGTGTTAACTTTGCTTTTCCCCTGTATCTTCAAAAGGTCCTTGTTATGAACATTATGGAGATTTGATATTCCTTCTTCTATGATGTTCATTTTGATTGAATTCACTTAAAAATAAGTACGACTTTTGCTTTTTTGGCTTTTTTGGCTTTTTTGATAAATACAGTTCACAGTTTCCAACCTTTTTGTATATGCATGTTTCTTATGACATGTTTTAGAAGAATTTTTTAGTCAGTACTCATAACTTTTTTTAATAAGACTAATTGACCTTGTCTGCATGTTCCCTGCTTGAGTGCAACTTGGAAATGTTTCAGCTGAATTCTTGCCAATTCTTTTTGATTTTCCCTCCCTTTTTAATATAAATTTCTATTTTGTTGTAGGTTTGATAATAATGATTTTTTTTCATAATTGCTGAACATTACTCAGGCCTTTCTCTTATCAGACCTCCTCCAGGTTATGTCTCCTTTAAAACTGAAGGGTATTGATTGTGAATTTTTTCTATGGCCCTGTTCTTAAACTTCTTAAAAATGCAACAGCACTATGATTGTGGGGAAAAAAAAAAAAAGGAAAAAAAAGGGAGAGTCAATTTCATTGGATTTCACTGATTTATGTAAATAGTAGTGTTGAGAGGAAACCCTTTGAATTCCCTGTGAAAGTACATATTATAGAAAGGAAGTAAACCTAGGTAAGATTCAGGCAGTCCTACACGCGGAAGTTATCCAGAACTTTCAAAAAAGACGGAATCCGACTTTGTAGTAAATGACCAAAAAGGAAGCAGCTCTTTCTCTAGAAAAGAAGGTGGCCTGAAGCAGACATTCAAGTGAAACTGCATTTCAGAGTCTCTCTGATGCTGTAAGAAAGTTGGATCTTACAGAAAGGACATATATTGTGCTATCATCGAGATGCTTCAAGAGCTCTAGGAATGATGCAAAGTTACTGTAGGAGTCAAATGTGAAAAATCTTGCAGTTACCTCAAGTAAAAGCTACATGACAATTATATTGCAGCACATTCTGCTAGGAAGAACTAGAACTTCAACTGGAGAGAGAGAAGACACAAGTAAAGCCTTCAGCTGCACTGCATCACATCATAAGAAAAGCAGCCAGTGGTTTGCTGTATTTCCTCTTTGCCAGAGAGCTGCTAGAAACTTCTCAGTGAAACTGAGGTGAGTAGAAGAGGTTAACAGTGAAGAGTGGTGGAACTGGGACAAAAATAAAATATCTTAAGGTAAAATGTTTGCTGCTACCAGTGATTAATATTTCTTGTAGTAAAAACTGATACTGTTTGTAGGATTCTGATGACAGGGTTTCTGGGATAAAGAGTGATCTTGGATATGAGAACCTTTTAAAAACAACATCAGTTTTTTTCTAGCTTAACACTGGTAGGAAAGTGCATTTCCTCAAGCAAAGAGGACTGACAAAAGTTGGTGAAGTTTTTTCACTCTGGAGGTTTTTATAGACAAAGCTGATATGGTCCATAGAAAACAATACATGAAGAAATGATGTGAGACACAAAGCATGCTTGACTTCCTCTCCATCAGCAGAATTTTTGACAGAAGGTAGACAAAAAATTATCCCCTCTGCTATTGTCTTTTTCCTATCTGCCTGAGCTACAGCTGTCTTGTAGCTCTTACAATCAAACTGATTGTCCAGCAAGTCTAACAAAGGGTGCCAAAGATGATGCCATTTCATTAAATGATGTGTGACTGTTTCTTGCGGTGGTGAGAATTTCTGATTGTATTCTGATGGATTGTTGCAACAAAGTTAACAAACAATCATTTTATGTCATATGGAAGAGTAGAGGGGGGTAATGACTGGATTTATGCAGGTAAATAAAAGTAATAAGATGCCTTGTTACTATCTCTTCAATGACAGCTGGAGTTTTTCTCAAATTCTCTTAAACTTGACGTATATTGCACTATTTAAATAGTTACTTTTTCTGACTGTAGAAATGAGGGGAATGCACAAAGTCAGAGAACAATGCTAAAGTGACTATAACAAGCACTGAAAACAGTGGGCAGGAGCCAAATGCTATACTGTGCATGCTGTGAACATCAGTTTCTAGCCTGGTTGATTTGGTGTTGCTTGTCTGATGTCCAGACTTATTTTCCTAATCACGTAGTATGTTGTGCCACTGTGAGCTGAAATCACTTCAGGATGCTATTCTTGCCCTTTTCATACTGCTGTGAAGATACCTACTGCTGCCACCAACTAAATTTGTGCTTAAGTTCCTAAAAGCAAGACACAAACTGAGTGTGATTAAGTGGACACTGTTGATGTATCCTGGAGCAAAAACTGGCTGACAGCCTGCTTGGTCTCCAATTTTGAGGTGCTGTCCATTTCATTCACAGCCATCTGCTATCCCTTTTCTCTCCTTTAGTAAGGCCTTCTGAGTCACTTAAAAGATCCTGGCTAAAAATGTTTCAAGAGACATTATTTTATCATCTTTTTATGACTCTTACACATAAGGCTTATAACAATTTTGATCTATCTTCAAAATCAGAAGTAATTACACATATTACAATTGCTCAGCAGGACACTGGTTGATGCTAGCAAGGACTGTGGGTGTGTTGCCTTTCTATGTGAGGTTTTATAACTAATATTTAATCTTTTATGGTTTCTTCCCATAGAAGACTCTTTAAATGACCAATTTGATGCATCACTGAGGAAACTGCTGGTGTATGAAGCTTACACCTTAGATGTTAGAAGCTGTATTAAAAAAGGAAACATACTTTTCTTTCATCAGAAAGATTCAACTACACTCTGAAAAGCCCAGGAAAAGAGCTTTTTATGTTAAAACTGGTACACATCTGAGTTGTGTTTATGTGCTTGTATATGGCCCTGCCCTACCAAGTAACAAAATATTTGTCTTTATAAAAAACACTGGGTTCTTCCTCCACCTATTTCATTTAGAGGCTCCATCTCTAATAGACAGTCTCAGAGAGCAGCTGTGCTATGTGTATGAATGCTATGCCAGGGGTTCAGGTGGTGGAATGGCATGAGAGGGAATACAAAGTGGTTTTAAAATGAACAACAGCTGACATGCACAATGGCATGCACTTCTTTGCTTCTTTCCTTCTCTCTTTCTCTCTCTTTTTCTTTTTTTTCTTTTTAATTCTTCACGTCTAATTCTGCATGGTTGAGTGAACAAAAATTAATAATATTCTTTAACTGATTTTATCTCCCACATCCAGACAATTGAGGTTATCATGGCGGATTGCATGTTCTTCACATATTCTGAACCAGGCAGGTTTTAATCTGCTGACTACTGGACTTGACTTCTTTCTCTGCCCACTGGATAGTTAAGGATCACTTCCAACGTGCTTCCCATAATTTATACGAAATGGAAAAATATGGATTTGATGGGTGGACTATTCAATGGATGAGGAACTGGCTGCAGGATCAAGTCCAGAGAGTGGTGGTCAATGGCTCAATGTCTGGATGGAGATCAGTGATGAGTGGTGTCCCACAGGGGCCAGTGCTGGGACCGATACTCTTTAATATCTTCATCAATGACACTGATCGAGTGCACCCTCAGCAAGTTGGCTGATGACTCCAAGATGTGGGGTGCGGTTTACACACCAGAGGGACAGGATGCCATCTAGACATGCTTGAACAATAGGCCCAGGTGAACCTCCATCCCTAGAGGTATTCAAGGCAAGGCTGGACATGGCTCTGGGCAGCCTGGTCTAGTAGTTGGTGACCCTGCACTCAGCAGGGGGGTTGAAACTTGATGATCTTTGAGGTCCTTTTCAACCCAGGCCATTCTGTGATTCTAAGATTCTGTGATTCTGTGAACCTCATGAGGTTCAACAAATCCAAATGCAAGGTCTTGCACCTGGGTCAAGGTAATTTTCACTACCAGTACAAGCTGGAGGATGAAAGGATTGAGTGCAGCTCTTCCAAAAAAGATCTGGAGGTAATGGTGGATGGGAATCTGGACATGAGCCAGCACTGTGCTCTTGCAGCCCAGAAAGCCAGCTGTATCCTGGGCTGCAGCAGAAGAAATGTGGCCAGCAGGGTGAGGGAGGTGGTCCTGCACTGTTGAGGCCTCACCTGGAGTACTGTGTCCAGATGTGGAGTCCTCAGTACAGGAGGCACATAGACTTCTTGGAGCACATCCAGAGGAGGGCCACAAAAATGATCCAAGGGATGGAACACCTCTCCTGTGAGGACAAGCTGAGAGAGCTGGGGCTGTTCAGCCTGGAGAAGAGAAGGCTTTGAAGTGACCTGATAGCGGCCTAGTATCTAAAGGAGAGCTACAGGAAAGAAAGGGAGAGACTCTTTAGCAGGGACTGTGGTGATAGAACAAGGGGAAATGGCTTCAATCTTAAAGAAGGTAGATTTAGGTTGATTATAAGGAAAAAGTATTTTACAGTGAGGGTGGTGAGGCACTGGAATAGGTTGCCTAGAGATGCTCCACCTCTGGAGACTTTCAAGGAGAGGTTGGATCAAGCCCTGGGCAACATGATGTAGCTGTGCGTGTCCCTGTTCATTGCACAGCCATTGGACTAGATGACCCTTAGAGGTTCCTTCCAACTCTAAGGATTCTATGAAAATGCAAAAAGAGGACATAAGAAGTGGAAAAAGGGATAGACAACAAAGCAAGTGTGTAAAAGAATGTTTCAAACTCATTGAGACAGAGGAGGAAGACCAAATCCCACCTGGAGCTGAAATTACTCATAGTTAGACATCAGAGGTAAAGAGAAGGGATTTTAGGAGGTTCGTAACTGTAGCGGAAATGCTAAGTCATGGCTTGAAACAGTAATGGAGCGCTTGGTGGGAAGGCAGGGCCAACCCAGGGGAGACCAGGTGTATGCAATGCACTTGAGTGACCAGAAAGGATGGAGCCAGGATCCACCCCTTCCCAGACCTCATTTTAGGGTTGGCAGTGGAGGTGAGGGCATCTCTTGCTGGAGATACCCACCTGCTTGGGGCCTTCTGCAGGTAAGCAGTTTTTCTTCTTTTGTTTTTCTGTCCATGGCTGCTGCACTGGGGCTTGTTCTCATTTGCTGCAATCTAGGATTGTGCCACCCTCCTATTATTGCTGTATTATCCATCACATTACAGCATTACAGCATTATAATAGCCAAGAAGAATTTTGGAGAAAATATGGGTCTGTTAAATGAATGAATCAATGATGGATGATGTGGTAAAAGTCATCTTATTTAAATCCTTTTCTACCTTTGTCTTGGCTTCTGTGCCTGTAGTTTGGGAAGCTGAAGTGCAGCCAAACATGCAGGGAGAAACTACTGACTCCATTTATTCTAGTGAACTTGATTGTGCCAGGTATCATTCTAGCAGTGTCACTGTACAAGCCAGATTGGTCTTGGGGAGTGCTTCTTGGCATGTAGCCTTAATGCGTCCCACTGGAGTTCAAAACTTTGGAATCCCTGGTTTCATGAATGGGTATTTACTTGTCTCCATATTGCTGTCACCACAAAGCTCAGTGACACTTACAATAATATGCAGCTGGAAAGGCTGTGTTGTAAAAAATAAATAAATTCAGTAGTGACTTATATCCAAGAAAATTCAATTCCTAATAGCCTTGCTAATACCTGCAACCAACTGAGGTGACAATAGTGAAGAAATATTTATCACCCAGAAGAGTGTCCAAGTTTCAGTTCTAGGAACTATTTACTATTCCATTAGTAGTAAGGATGTCTGTTATTCTTATCTGTGAGTTCTAGAAAAATCCTTAGCTTTCTGTTGAAAATGGTTTTCTAACTTCCTGTGGGTTGCATGATTCAAGTCAGTAGGCTTATGAATGTGTGGAATGCTTATAAATACCCACAGTGGTTAACTGAAAGAAGAATATTGGGGTCTACATGTGTAGAGGTTTGAAAGAACAGTAGAGGGAGGAAAGGCTTGCAGCCTAGTTAGCTTGTACTCTAAAGTTATCACTGACACTGACATATGCTAAGTGACTCACTCCATCCTCAGGTTTCCTAAACAATAAAATTGCATAGCAGATCATGAGCTCGTTGCCAAGTACTTAGAGTTATACCAATGAAAACTGCTAGCATGTTGCATGTTTTTACTTTCCTCAGCAACCAGGAAAGATTTTGAGATCCACCTACTTTCAAACAAGTCTTTTTAGTATATAACTTATTAAATATTTTTAACACCCTGGTAGAAAAGTTAGGATTATACTGATGACTAGTGACACAAACTCAAAGCACTGTATACAGACTGGAGGACTGAATCATCACGTGAGTACTAGTGGTAAGAACTGGGGGGGGAAAAAAAATAGTTGTATGGTAATCATGATAGAGTGTAATAAGATTTTTTGTTAAAACTAGAGTCTTCGTCAGTCTAAACTGATGAGAAGCTTAATAGTGTTATTTGATCTGGGATGTCTAAGAGTGGCTAAGATAACAAAAATATATTTAAAAAAAAAAAAAGCCAGAGTGATCCTGAAATGAACAGTCTTGGGGCAATGACTATCTTACTCTACTCAGCCCTGTAAGATCTTCTGTAGAATGGCATAAACAAGATAACTCTGGATGAAGAAAATGGCTACCAAGGTATCAGGGAACAAAGATCCTTTGCAACAAGAGAGGACTGAAAGTTCTTTTCTTGTTTCACTTGGGGGGGAAAAAAAAAAAAAAGCCGTACAAAAGCGGATACAGTAGTTCTTTGTGAGTACAGCATAGCATAAACACCAGTAGAAGCAAAGACAATATTTCCACCAAAACATCAAGTATAAACTATTCATAATTTTAGGCTAAAAGTTATATCAATATTTTAAATTATGTGTATGATGTCACTTGAGAACAGCTTTTCAAAACTAAAGAATTTAGAAGTAAAAAACAACCAAATTCATAACAGGCCTGGATAGTATTCTATAAATTATTATGCAATGTGTATTATATATATGATTATATGACATACACTATATGTATGATGTATGTTAATGGATGATATAATATTATACTTACTATATATGTATGCAATGTATGTTAAGAGATGAGATGTAAATCTTTCACTGCTTTATTCCTAACCTTTATTATTATATATAGCACAATTTAAGCACACAGTAAAACTTGCTTACTGTTGCTGCAGTAAGCAAATGTGAGAAACACTTAATATTTTATTTGTACGTTTTACATATGCTCAATCTGAATATAAGACTTAATTGTGTTCTCACATCAGTGAAAAGAAAATAAATCTTAATGTATAAAACAAATCAGCAAGGAATTTTTTGTGTAACAGAGTTGGAAAAGAGACTATAACTTAAACGTTATGCTTTCATTCTATTGAAACTTTTTTCCTCAATACGCACAGTAGTGACTAGGCAATATTGAAAGACCTTCTATGAGATCATTGAAAGGAGTAAGTTCATGTGTCAAGACAGGTGGATCCTAGAGAATATCACTGATGAAACAATTCCTATAGCGGTCTGTGTGTCCCTTCAGTATTGCAAGGATCTAATATGTTTTCTGCTGAACCAGTGGATCATTGTGACTATGTGAAGCACCACAGCACGTGATGACTAGCAAATAATGTCTGCGTCTATATTCACAGACTGAGCTGTTGCAAGACCAGCCCCAGCTGGTGTTCAATAGCTGGTATGTCAGTTAGCAACCATTAGCAGCCTCTCATTAAAACCAGACATAACTAGACTTCATTCTAAGAGTGATCTCTTGCCTGTGCTAACCTTTCACCTGTGCATAGGAGCTGTTTGAGGTAGAAAATAATTTGGTTTGGTACGAAAATTATCAGGGACCATTCTAACTATTGAATGGTGGAAGGGATCACATTGCAGTGCCAAGGACAAGATCTCAGCAGTGGTTAAAGTATTGGCATAGCCAGATTCAGAAAAGTCCTGTTTGAATCAGGCTTTTCACATTCTGTATAAGTTATCAAGTGGTAGCTGATTAAAGTGATGCTTCTATCACTGATTACACTACAGTTAAAATTAAATCTTAAGAATTCTTTAAGGATTGCTTATGTTTGTCCTAATGCAATCTCAAAGCTCCTTCTCAACTAAGACCATTGTTTCATATTAATGACTTCAATTTTTTTTATAGTTCAGTTCACTGAACCCTCAGGTCTTTGCTTGCTAATTGTTACACTATGTTTACTCAAGAAATTGATTGGAAAATATGACTTGCTGCTTTCTGCAGTCCTGTAAGGATTGAACTGTAGCTGATGACTTTGTTTTGTGATTTGGACAATGGTACATTTTCCTTAGGCTGAATTTAACTCTCATATATACCAGTGTAATTAAGCATGTGCGTTAATATCACTTGGTACTTCTTAACCAGAAACACTAAAAAAGGAAAAGCCAATGTTTCTGCATATGTACTGCAGGAGACTGCACTTCTAGTTATCAAAACATAGCATATAGTCACATAAATTAACAAAATGGTATTGGTTTGTGCTAGAAATTCTCCAGAGAGATACACTGCTATCACTGAATTCTTTGTGCATACAATTAAATCTTTCCTGCCTCATCTTCTATCCTTCACTACACTTACCATTGGATTAGTTCTCACCACAGGTATTCAGTGCTGTCCATCTGTTTCTATCCCCTATGACTGTGATCTTGTTTGGCAGAATAAGCTCTAACAAGGGATTATTAAGAACCTTCATTTCTGAGGAATTAATTGATAGCAATATTTTGTACTGTCAACAGACACCTCTGTCTGTGGAGATGGGCTTGTGTAAACCTCCTGAAGTTCAGTAAGGCCAAGTGCAAGGTCATGCCTGCGGGTCAGGGCAATGCCTAATACAAGCTGAGCAAGAATGGGTTGAGAGTAGCCTTGAGGAGAAAGACTTGGATGTATTTGATGATAACAAACTCAACATGAGCTGTAAATGTGCGCTTGGAGCTCAGAAAGCCAACAGTATCTTGGGTTGCATCAAAATAAGCATGACCAGCAAGTCAAGGGAGGAGGTTATCCACCTCTGCTCTCATGAGATTCCACCTGGAATACTGAGTTCAGCTTTAGGGCCTCCAACAAAAGAAGGATATGGACCTGTTGGAGTGTGTTCAGAGGACAGCCATGAGCAGAAAAAACCTCTCCTATGGCAGGCTTAGAGAGCTTGTGTTGTTCAGCTTGGAGAAGAGAAAGCTCTGGGGAGACCTTATAGTGGCCTTCCTGTATCTAAAGGAGGTCTATCAGAAAAGCTGGGGAGGGACTTTTTACAAGGGCGTGTAGTGACAGGACAAGAGGTAATGTCTTTAAACTAAAAGAAGGGAGATTTAAATCAGACTTAAGGAAGAAATTCTTCACTATTTGGGTAGTGAGGCTCTGGAACAGGTTGCCCAGTGAAGTGTGGATGCCCCATCCCTGGAAGTGTTCAAGGATAGGTTGGATGAGGACCTGGGCAATCTTGTCTAGTGGAACATGTCCCTGCCCATTGCAAGGTGGTTGGAACTAGATGGTCTTTAAGAGCACTTCTAAAACAAACCATTCTATGAGTCTGTTTCTTGTACGTATTCTGTTATTGTTATGTTAGGAGGAAGGATACTTTTAAAGAAAAAGACAAAGCTTGTAAAGTTTTATTTATAAGTATTTATGTCCTGTATAGCTTCTCAGTAACTGAAAATACAAACAGTGCTTCATGAAGTTCTGCTGCCATATGATCAAATGCAGGTGAGGTATCAGGCAATACAAATGCCCTATTTCCGGGAGTGTAATTTTGCTGTGGTGAGGAACTTCCTTGAAATTCTTTGTTAAAGATAATAGGGCATACTCTGTCGCGGGGAATACACGATCTGCATTCCTGGGGATGTAGAATGGGAAAAATAAAGGTGAGTGCTAAACACAATAAAGGGCTTACATGGTTGAATTCAAATCTGAAGCTGTGGAATGCGGAGAATTTTACTGTATAACCCAAACTTAACTTGGCCTCCTTGGTACCTTACATTTTAATTGCAAAGTTTCCCTAGTACTTAGAGTTGTGAACTTCTATATGATAATAAGTGGCTCAGTCTTTCCTTAGTTGAGCATTTCACACTTTCAGACCAAAATCTACACAGCACTTCCACCTCCAGTCGTTCCTTCATTAAATCCCTCACAATATCTTTAGAAAGCAGTCCCAAAATATCTGAAATTCCTGCAGTAGGCTTTTAAGAAGTAGGAGAGATAGGGATGGCGTTGACCTTTGCTTATCTGATTGCAAGTACTTATTCTTCTGGGAAGTGAGAAATTCTGGTTCAGTTGCTTCAGCTTGAAGAGGTACAAAATCATCTCCTTGGAAGAACAGCTCTTTTTTTGTAAGCAGCTTTACTGGGTGAATCAGTTAAGGATGAGCACCGCTGTATGTCTTATTACAGAGTAGAGGAGGAATCAACGGGGTTACTTCCCTGTCCTTGCACAACAGTTTCATAGTTTCAACACCTGCCTAGTCTAGGACTTTCATTTCTAATTTGACTGCATTTTATCCTATCATTGCTGAATATACAAAGTGAAGACTCCCTTGCACTCCAGAGTGCTCTGATTGTGTGATGAGTTATCTGTAAATCTGTCTTACTGTGCCCCCCTGACCCTCTACACCCACAACTCCTTTCGGCACAGGTACATAGCTTTGCTAAGAAGAGGTGGATTCAAGTAGAAGTAAAACCAGTTAGGACTCAAATTAATATATGTAATAATTAAATGTTAAAAGGGGGACTGAAGAAGCTCTACTGAATTTTTTTTTTACGTATATAAACCTAATATTATAACTCTAATTGCTTCTACTTTATGCAGAATTTATTCAGGTTAGTTTTTTACCTAATGTTTAGGGTCCTTAGGTTAATTATATACCAACATTATTTTCTCTGACACTTTTTGGTCCTCAAATGAAAGTAAGGACGACTATATTCTCAACCTATATAGCGATATTGGTATTGATGTAATGGACTTGTATTAAGTTTCTGAAGCAGATTACTATAATTTGATATCTATTTAATCATTATGCTATAGTGATAGGAGATCAGTAATTATTATTTGATTTAAATACAATCAGATTAGTGTGATATTATTCCATATTCTGGGTATCATAAAGATTTTATCTCTCTAAACAAACTATTCAAATTATTAGTTTAAGAAACTATTTCTTAGAGATTATCTCCTATGGTTTAAACATAATTTATTATGAAATGATGAAATAAATAGGACAAGAATGCATCTTAAAATACTTTGAAAACATCCTGCTTATAATTTGAGATTTTTTGCAAGAAATGTAAATGTTCACCTCATGAAATTGCCAATTTGTGAATATTAATAGCAACCTTCACCTTCTTAAAATCACATGCTGGATAGGCGTTTGATTAATAATGCAGTGATGCAAGTCACAATGCAAATTAAATTCAAGAAATAAGATAACAGATGGTAAACTATTCTTCTCCTTGGCAGACAAGCATTCTATAGCTGCAGGATGTCATAGTTCACATCTCTATTATCAATATATTTAACTCTCTATACTTACAATGACTTTTCACAATGTAAATATGGTTGCCTGGTTTTAGAAAACAGCAGATGCATGAATTTTCTATGATTTTACTGGCTTCCTTATATATGATGAATAAATGAATATTCAAAAGATTAAAAATATTTTTTCTTTGGAGGTACTGAAGCGGCATGAACAGCATTTGTTGGAGTGATTAGAAATGTTACACACATCATTGTGAACTGACTCAGAACATATCCAGAACTGTCAATCCCTCACTTCTATGTAATTTGTCAACTAAATAACATTAAAAAAAACTTTAATTTCTTTCACCTCTTCCCAAATCTGTAAACCTCTGTTGTGTTCCAGTTTTGTGAAAATGTGTAAGGCTGAAAAATATCTTCTCCAGAAATTCCAAATGCTGTCATTACTATGAGTATATAGAGTCCACTCTTCAGGGCTTAACAGCTCTTTAGAATATTGTCTATAACAGGGATCTGCAATATTTTGTTTAGATTACCACAATCATCATGTCTAGACAGTTGCTGTAAGAAAAAGAAACAAAATCAGTGGCCTTAATTTAGGGAGAAGAGGAAGGCATGGTTTACTTTCCTTCAAATTGCTGTAAGCATTGCCTATGAGGTGACCATTCTTCTAAATAATACATTCAACACTGGTAATAGATTTAGAGATGTAACTGTCACCCATGTATTGTAGATGCCATTGGATAATCTAAAATAGTCTTTCCTCACTAAACATTTCCTGTCTGAGAGCAGTGTCAGTCAGGGTCAAAATGCTCCTTCAACTCCAGCAGCTTGGGGCTGCCCTGGGCAGCCAGCTCCATGCCCACTGCCCTCTGGTGCAGGCTCTTTCCCTAACTCCTGGCTGCCCCTCCCCGACACAGCTCCATGCTGTTCTCTCAGGCCCTGTTGCTGTCACAGAGAGCAGAGCTCAGTGCTGCCTCAGCTCTTCTGCTCTGGACTGAGCAAACCCAGGGACCTCAAGTGCTCCTCATACACCTTGCTCTCAGACCCTTCAGAATCTTTGTAGCCTTCCTTTGGACACTCTCTAATGGTTTTATGTCCTCTTGTATTGTGGCACCCTAACCTGCACCCAGTGCTCAAGGTGAGGCCGCAACACTGCCGTGTAGAGTGGGACAGTCACTCCCTCACCCAGCTAGTAATCCTATGCTTGATGCGCTCTGGGGTACAGTTGGCCTTACTGGCTGCCTGGGCACACTACTGACTCATGTTTAACTTGCTGTTGATCAAGACATCCAAATCCCTTTCAGCAGGGCTGTTCTCCACTATCTTATTCCCTAGTTTTTATGTATAGCCAGGGTTGCCCTTTCCCAGGTGCAGAATCTTGCACTTACTCTTGTTAAACTTCTTGCAGTTGGTAATTGCCAGGCTCGCTAATTTATCTAGACTTCTCTGCAAGGCCTCTCTACCCTCAATGGAGTCAACAGCTCCTCCCAGTCTAGTATTGTCGATGCTTTGTGGCACGTGTCTGTGAGCATTTTAGTTCCATCTTTTTTCTTTCCCAAGAATGAGATGATTTATTATGAACATAAATATACATGTAACTAACCAGAATCATCTATTTCCTTGCTTACTCTGTGCTTAGTTCTGTCTCCTTTGGAATTCTGGAACTGACAGAGAGGATCGGGGTATAGCTAAACATCAGCTGCATCTGAAAGAGGAAGACACTTTTCAGGAGGCATTGAGTTTTACAAATTGCAAGAGAATTTAGCTGGAAATCTCCATGTGGGATTTGTACACTTCATTAAATTTCTAGTATATCTAAACTCTGGAAGCTGATGTTCAGGCTGTTTTTAAGATTTGATCTAGTTAAGATTTTGACCTCAGATTCATACATGGTAATGAATTTCAGAGATTAGCATTTCATTAGAGAATGGTTTCACTGGTTATTAGTCAATTGGCCCCTAGCCTGTACTGCTTTATGGAGTTATGCCATCCCAGGTGCAGGACTTTTCATTTGCCCTTCTTGAACTTCATGAAGTTTCTGTTAGGCTACAGCCCATTTAGTTCCCATTGAACAAGAGCTTTGGTCTCCAGCTTACTGGCAGCTCCTTCAAACTTAGTACTGACTGCAAACTTGCTGAGTACAGATATTTTAACTACAGTTGTGTTAACAAGAATGAGATAATGCCAGACCCTGAATCAGACCAAGGCTGAGCTAATGGTATAGACAGAACCACTTCCAAATGTTTTTCTTATTAGGATACTGTGGAAAATGTCCTGAGCTCTTGTCTGTCCCCTTTACGTGTTTACTCAGCTAAAGGCAAAAAATTTACTTTTTGGCTATTTTTTCAGATTGGCTTTGATAGAATTCATTTAATTGAAATGATCTTCTAAATTCTACCCTGGTCTTAGAGTTAAGACTGTTTCTTGTAGTTAAGCTTCTTTATTCAAGTTTTCCTGTCTTTCAGTCACCTTCGATACAATGCTCTCAGTTCAAGACTCAATACTATTTCCAGTGTTTTCTTCAGAAGGGGGGCTGTGGAAAGATAGAGTTGGCACCTGTATTTTTAACTGAGAAAAAAGAAACAGGGAAAAAACAAAACAAAACAGCAGGACTTCGACATGTCACTTTTCATGCCAGTACAGGTAGATCATGACAAATGTTATATTATGTTAAGATACATAATATATTCTATATTAATTAAATTAATATATCAGTATATTAATTATTAGCTACATTCGGAAACATGCCATTCAGAAATCTTGTTGATATCTTGTCCTGTGTCTCAGTACAGAAGGCAAAACATTTCATCCAGCCTAGAGGTTCAGCAGATTTTTATTATCTCTTCCAAACCCTCCTTAGGACAAAGACCTCATGAATGAAAATCTGATTTGGGTTTTAATTCCATTATAGGCTTCATTTTAAATTGCTTATGAAGGATACTTATTGCTATTGAATCATTAAAGTGGATTTTTTGTTAACAGTTTTGTCAGGTCACTGGTTTTGCATCAGAATCTCTTTTTCTGCAACGTCAATGCTTCATCTTTCATCAGAATAAAGCATTCAGAACAGAGTGAGTTTTTGTATCCGTGATCAAAGCTAGGCACCTGTAGAGTTGAATGACAGCTTTCTATTTTTTGAGCTACCAGAAGAACTGCAGCATCCTTTATATGTTCAGAATTTTCAAAGTATTTCAATATAGCTTTATGTATCTACACCATGTAGATCAGCTGAAGGGAGGGGGGAGAGGTTTATTAATACATTATTATTCAGCATCAGTAGGTGATGCAAAACTCTCTTAGTGTTATATACCATATGTCAGAAACATACAAATCCCCCCCCACCCTTTAACATGCAATACAAAAGCTCTTCTCAGAGCCTTGTAAGGCAAAAAGATCACGTGCTTTATAAGAGAAAGTCAAGAAACCAGTCATTTACTCCTTCGTTGATCTAATAACTAAAATTCTGTCCCTCAGTTTGCTTGTGAATGCTCTAGGAGGAAAATAAGCTAGGTGGGATGAACTTTGGACTATAGAGTTTATATGGCTTACTATATAAAATGTGTATTTTGTATTTCATTTAATTTTTGAGGGAAACAGCTCTAAAAAGAATTTTTCTTAATAATACAAGGATCAGTGTAATGGATGAAACATAATACTGAAGAATTGCATAGAACATATTCATTTGTCTTCTGGCAGCATCCTGTGGGCCTTGATGATGGTTTGCAGGATTTCCTGACTGCTGTTCAGTGGAAAAATACTAGCAGGCAAGACTGCTTATGCCAGTAAGACAGACAACCATAACTGAAAAGTGCCTTCAGAAACATCTGACATGTATGCATACATGTGTGTCTTTAAGTCTATAAGTAATCATGACACCAGTAGTACTTCTGTATTGAGTATTTAAAGGATTGTTTTTGCTGACTGTAGATGCAGAATTCTTGTTTCCCATGCTGTTGCATGTAGGCATAGCACAATATGCTTCAGATAGTGATTTTGAAAAAAATAGTATATTGTTGGATATAACATCTAAAGTTATCTTTTTGTTCAGCATTAGTTCCAAATGGTTATAGCCCAGTTTTCTGGCACAATCTCCCCTGCATCGCTACCTGGATCTTTTTTTTGTTTTGTTGGTTTTTCTTGAGTCCTATCTTGCTTTAATTATTCTAGTCTGGAAGCTACATATCTTGTCTGGCATGAATTACAGTGCCATAAGGTTTTCACAGATGTATCACAATGTCAGAATAAATCTTTCTGTATGAATAATTATGCCACTTTTTTTACTTCTTTTCACCTGCATCTGCCTCTCTGTTAATCTTTGCATCTTTTGTTGCTCTGGCATCATTACGACAGATTGTTCTCTCTCTTAAAATGCTTATATGTAGTAAGGCGCAACTCCTCACAACTACAACTGGTGGCAGGATCAAATACGAGGAGTCCTGTGCATCTTACAGATGTCCTTGTTTGCTGTTTCCATGACCCTCTTGGTCTGTGGGAGGGATGGAAGAGATTTCTAAGAGATAGAAATTGGTATGTTGAGGGACACTTCTTTTGCTGCAATCAACAGAGAAACAAATCATCTCTTAAACAACGTCATGGATAATTCAAGGACATTTCATGATGACGGCACTTCAGAAACTATGGAAATGAAGATGAATCTCACTAAGTGTTCATTTATGGTCATATTACATTTGTGCCTATGCTCCAACTCATTCTAGTAATTCAAGGGCTTTCTTACTTATGTGCATCAATAAACCACTCCTGAGTTTTCACTTCTCCAAGCTAAACAATCCCAGCTACTTCAGCCTCTCCTCTTATATCACATGTTGTATCTCCGTCATCCACATGACTTTTGTTGGACTTGCTCCAGTATGTCCATGTCTTTCTTTTACTTTAAAGACCAGAACTGGACCCAACACTATAGATGTCTCATTAGTTCTGGGAAGAGGGGAAGGATTACCTCCCTTGACCTGCTGTCATCAACACAGCTTGTGATACTATAGGCCTTCTTTGCAGCAAAGCACATTGCCTGCTTATGGTCAATTTATTGTTCACTGGAACTCCCAGATCCTTTTCAGCCAATCTTCTTTCTAGCGAGTTGGCCCCAGTATGTACTGCTGAACTTCTTGAGGGTCCTGTTGTTCCACTTCGAGTCTGCTGGGATCCCTCTAAATGGCAGCATGACTATCTAGTGTATCAGCTACTTCTCCCAGTTTTGTATATTCTGTAAACTCACCCAATGTATGCTTTGTCTTGTCATCCAGATCATTAATGAAGTTGTTAAACAGTATTGGCATTGACCTGTACCAGTCCCAAGGTAGTACTAGTGACTTGCTTTCGGTTGGAATTTGTGCTGTGGATCACAGCCTCCTGAGCCCTGCAGCTGAAACCTTTTTTGGTTCGTCTCATTGTCAGTATATCTAGTCTGTATTTCACAAGCTTGCTGATTGCGGGAAGATAAAATTTTAAGATTTCTTAAGAAAGAGAAGGTGAGGATTAGCAGTGGAGGAACATTAATATTAACCACCTTTGGGTGGTAAATGAACAAGTGTTTAGCCCAGTCTGCTATTTGGTTGTGATGTTTTTGTCCATGGACCAGACTCGAAGTGAGATGGAAAAAAGATGCTTTGTTGTTACCATCTCTAGTGATATCCTTTAATACTTGGTATTTCTGCTAGGGAGAGTTGGTTACTTCAGTTCTGACACTGGGCACAGCACAAGTGGTTCTGGGCTCAAAGGGCCATGGCCGTATATTTGTACCTGCACTTTCCCCAGGAGTGGAAGTAAATAACAGGGAAGGAGGTGGAGATGTGTTGTGTCCCACCATAGATGCTTCTCTGGTCTTTCTCCAGGAGGACTCAGAGATGGCCTCCCAATACATGGCATATGCACAGGTGGCCCTTAGCAGAGGTCAGAGGCTTTGTGGCTTTTCAGATTTTGACTGTAGAAACTTATCACTTGATTTGAAGAAGTGCTTTTGGGCATTAAGTATATGTAGTTTTGCATCCAGCTGTCAGGTTTCTACAGCATAAAACAAGCCAGCATTGCTTGCAGTTCCCCACTGCAATTCCTCTTTTTGATTCTGCCCTCACTGGGGTTCTGTGGACCTAGTCAGAGGACTGACTTTCCACATCATATTCTGAGATGGCTCTGTCACCACACTTCACGTAGCACTGCCTATGCTCACAATTCTACCACTCCAAAGATCCGGACTCTTAAGGAATATATACCATTTTCTTCTTGAATCTTTCTTCCAAGTATCTTTCTGACCAAGTATCAATCAGTATCATGACTATTCCACAGAAAACTGTACATGTCTTTCATTGTTCAGTTCTCAGACCAAAGATGATAATCCTTTTTATTTTTTTTCCTATGTGGCAGGACAGTCTTTACATAAGACACTGGCAGAGAACACTTGTTCAGACACAGCCTAATTACCTTTCTCCCTGAGAAGTATTTGGGCATGAACAGAAAATTGTAATTAGTTGCTATTTTGCTGTCCAGTTCTTTTATCGTCAGTCTTCTTGAGGTTATAAACTCCAAATGAAAACAGCATGAAATTAATATGCTATTCACCACTACTTTTTCCACAGTCAGTTTCTCACATGGCATAGAAAAAAGGTTGAGTCCTTACATTTAGCTGAACAAAAGAATTTACACAAATATGGCAGATGTCTTTATACTACACCTGGATACTTTCCCATATAACTTTAAAAGCTGAAAACTTGAATTCAGTTTTAACCTTTGTATCATGCCTACTCACTTTATCTAAGGATAAGCTTCTTTGGCTGCATGCTGCAACAATGCTTGTTGAAAACAGAATCATAGAATCATTAAGGTTGGAAAAGTTCTCTAAGATCATCTAGTCCAGCTGTCCAGCTACCACCAATATTGCCCACTAAACCATGTCCCTAAGTACTACATTCACTCTTTCCTTAAACATCTCCAGGGATGGTGACTCCACCAACTCCCTGGGTAGCCTGCTGCAATGCCTAACCACTCTCTCTGAGAAGAAATTCTTCCAAATATCCAATCTGAAATGCTGATGCTCTCCTACTCTTTGTCCTTCTGGAGCACAGCTTCTCCATGCTCACTTGGGCTGCCTGCATGAGTGAGCCCTTGGCAAGATCCCTACAGAATCTCTGGATTCTCTGCCCAAAACAACATTCTCTCCATTGTGCTCTGTTTCATTTTACAACCTGAAATCACTTCCCCTGGTTTCTTCCTCTGGCTTCTTCCTGAACCCGTGTAGGAACTATTAATGCTTCTTTAATAAGTAGGAAGAGGTTTATTGTTCTCTAGCAGCAGATATTTGTTTTATTGTGATGCAAAAGTCATTAATGAACAGGGAATAAAATATGATCTTTATTTAAGCAGAGCTCAAAATGACTGCAATAGATTTGTTATTATCCTTCTCAGAAAGCAAGGATCGAAGAGAAGCAGCAGGATTTTTAGGGGTGGTGGCACCTAGACTGAAATGGCATTCCTGAGAATTAAGTGCTGTGGATTACAATGGTTTTGATGGTGTTACAGTCATATGTTCTCAATATATATACTTGAATTTCTAATCTTCATTCTCTTCTTAGACATATTTCACAATGTAACAGAATGATTAGGTCCTAGAAATAATACAGCAGAGCAACTTAAAAACAAAACAAAAACAAAAACAAAAAACAAAACAAAACAAAAAAAAAACAAAAACAACCAAGAAGAAAGAGATCTATCTTTTAAAGAAATAGAAGCTAAAAGAATAATTCCTAAACACACAGCACCATTGTTGCACCTTTACTCTATGCTCTTAGGGCAATTTCATTCTGTAGAAGGAGGCATCAGAGCCCTGTGAAGATATTGATCCTTCCAAGGATAGACAGTGAGAATAAATTATTGTGGTTGCAGAGAAATTCTTTGCCCCTCTTCCCTTATTCTGATATTCTGCAGATGAATATAAGAAAAAGAGTGAAATAATCAGTAGTCTACCCTTGCTGTAGCCTGAAAGGCCAACAGTACCCTGGGCTGTATTAAGAGAGGTGTGGCCAGCAGAGTGAGGGAGGTGATTGTTCCCCCCTACTCTACCCTTGTGAGATCCCATCTGGAGTACTGCATCCAGGCCTGGGGCCCCCAGCACAGGGAAGATGTGGAACTGTTGGAGTGGGTCTAGAGGAGGGCCATGAATGAGGGCTGGAGCACCTCTTCTATGAAAACAGGCTGAGGGAGATGGGCTTGTTTAGCTTGGAGAAGGCTCCGAGGAGACCTTATTGTGTCCTTTCAGTACTCAAAGAGAGCTTATAAACAGGAGGAAGGGGACTTTTTACATGGGCAGATAATGATAGGACAAGGAGGAATGGTTTTAAACAAGAAGAGTGGAGATTTAGATTTTAAATTAGGCAGTAATTTTTTACTTAGAGGAAGGTGAGGCACAGGTTGCCCAGAGAGCTGTAGAGGCACCATCCCTGGAGACGCTCAAGGCCAGGTTGGATGAGGCCCTGGGCAGCCTGAGCTGGTGGGTGGCAGTCCTGCCCATGGCAGGGGGGTTGGAATTGGGATGTCTTTGATGCTCCTTCCAACCCAAGAAATTCTATGATTCTATGATTCCAATTTTTACCTCTGGTGACTGTGAAGTATGAGCAGTTCTAATGCCACTGTATGCTCCCTGTTGTTTATCACGCTGATATTACATCAGATCTTCTTTAGTTGAATGGAAAGCCTACCAGACAAGAAGTTATCAAGAAAACATCCCATTCTTTTTCTGCTTTTTGCTGCATGTTTTATACTGTACAGTGCAGTAATTTATGGAGCAGTTCACAGGATAGATTATTCCGTGTGTTGTGTTGAACAAATCTCTTGTTCATTTCTCTGCTTTTTCTGAAAACTGAATATTTCCTCCTTTTTTTTTGAAGTGTCAAGAATCACCCAGACATTTTCAGTTCTTCCTAACATGAACTAAAATCACCAATATATAACTGACGAGGAAATCTTTGAGAATGCTGTGCTTTGTGGTATAAGCATCATTGACAGGGAGGGAGCTTAGGATGCCTTGGGATAGCAGTTCATGTTTCAGATGTGACGAAAGCTCCCTTAGTTTATAGATAACAGCTCTTCTGCAGATAACTGAAGAGAGATGTTCACAGTTCACTGAAGGCAGCAGAGAAGTAAGGTTTCGTACATTAAAAAAAAAAAAAAGTCAGAGCAAAAAGCAAACTTAGTTTGACTACAGTTTAAAGCATTTTAAAACTGCTGAGCATTATGTACCTGCAGATCCTAACCTTCCGACCCCTAAAACAAAGGAAACTGGATTTAAGATAGGATAGCAAGCACTAGTATATCACATTGGCACTTCTCAGAACTTCATACAGCTTTCTTCTTATATACAGGCTCCAGAATGGACCTGACCAACCACCAAAGTCAAATACAGTATACAGGTTCCTCTTGCTGTATATATTAAAAAAAAAAACAACAGCTATAGATTAGCCTCTGAAACGGATTTCAGAAAGCAATTTCAGAATGTTAGCTGAAAGCTTGAATGCTCTTAAATCAAAATTTCCTGGATTCTTGCTTTCTGAAGCATCAAATCATGAAATATTAAAGCAGGAAAAGACAGGTAATAAGACAGCTGCTGCCTCAAAATTCATGTCAGGGTCCTATGCTAATTCTGTACTCACCAACCTATTTTTGCAAGGAAAACTTTCACAAGACTGAATGGAGAGGAGTGAATAAATAGCACGCCCGGCTCTGTAAAATTATTTCATTATGTTATAACTTGAGAAAGGACAAATACGAATAGCAATTATGATGTAGTTACTGTGAAACAAATTCTGCTCATGACAGCTCTCAGTGGGCAGGGAAGAGACCGAGTGGAGCCTTCAGTTCATTTACACAACCTGGTTATATGTGAACGTTAAACCCAGCTCTCATTCTGCTTTATGTTTTCCTCTCCATACAGCTTCCGGAGAAGTGTCCCTGTGCTCTTGAGAGAAAAAAAGGGGGATATGATTCAGTAGCAGAGTGAAGCATGTGTTCAATTACAAAAGCAATATAATCTTTGCCTTAAATCTAATTAGTTATTATTCCCTTCAGTAGCACTGACTATGCTCATATGGTTTGCAGTCCAAGCCATACGGCATAGACACTGCCCAAATTCCAGAGGCAGAAGCTCACTGATGCCATGTGTAGTAGAGCATGAAAGAGCTCCAGAGAAGAACTTCCTGGAGCCTGATGTTCTGGCCCAAGTTTTCAAGGAATCCTATTTCTGAGCTTTCATAATGGCACTGCTCTCTGCCACCTCAGGCTCTTCCTCTTGCCCAATCAGTGCAATGTGGAAAAGGAGCCTAAACCCTCACAATTTAAAATGTGTAGTATCCTGAGTAATTCATTCCTAGCAGTGATTTTTTATAATGGAGATATGTAAACCTAACTGGGATCGATTATGTATGTCTAGTGATCATATTACGCACAAGTTTCTGTATGCTAAATTTGTTTCTTCTGACCAGGCTGTTTATACCATAGCAGACACAAGTTTTGATTCAGCACTGCTCTGTGAAAACGTTTCATATTTTACATGATTTTCTTTGTTAATCATGACAAATAACATCAAAAGAAGAGGACTAGAATACACAGGACAATCTCTCTGGTCAATCTCTTCCTGCATATTTGTTTGGAGTAAGCCTTTGGATAAAGGGAGAGAGCTCTAAAGGAAGCCCCTTCCCCTGTGAAGAAGAAAATAGGTGTTTGGAGCTTTGGTGCACCTCAACAAGTTGCCTTAGGAGAACCTTGCTGAGTGAAGAGGTGAAATGTGAAGCAACAGCAGCTATGGGGTAGAGTGAATGCATCAGACTGTGTGAGTTAAAGGGCCAAGTGAGAATCATCTACAGTTTCCATCCTGCCTTGGGGAGGCACCAGGAGGCCTCCTAAAAAGTATTCTCGCTCACCCAGAAGAGCTGAGTGCAGTAGTGAGCTTGGCAAGAGCATGCATTTATTGCTTCTTAAGTTACAGCGTGTATCTTGGTCTCAGGAGGAATGCAGAGAGCTGGGAACATATGGGTGGAGGTCTCTTCTTGTGGCTACTAGTAAATAAATTATAAAAAGATCATGACACTATATTGCAAAGCTGTCACATAATAGGTATTAATAATAAAGTACTCAACAGACATGCAGATACTATTTTATGCAGCAATTCATACAGAAGTTCAATCAGTAACAAGTGGATTGTATTTTGAAATTTAAAGATACACAACCTAAGCTCTACCATGGACACCCCTGAAAATAAACAATATAGTCATAAGCACAGTTTCATATAGTCATCAAATCAATTAATAATAAATGCAGTATAATCATCACTGAAGACAAACAGGATGTTGTTCAGCCCCAAAGGGGCTTGTGTTATTACCTATGAAAATATACTGCACTAGAAAGTTCTTAAAAATCCAGCCTTTACTGGTCCTAATTTAGTCATTGCTTATTTAATAATGTAATATTACCAGTAGAGAACAAGCAGTGTTAGACAGGACCATCTAGTTATTTAATTGAGACAGAAGCATGCCATGATAATTGTCTTCTGAAATAAGCTGACGAGTACTAATATGTCGCAACATACCAGAGATTGATTTCTGCTCAGACAACCTCAGACATAATGATTAGTGTAAATGATAGCTAATGCTGCAATTTACATACTATGGATTAATGCTAAACTTGGGTAACCACCGCAAGTAAGCTGTTCATTTTTCTCTTACTGTCCTTCATCTGCAGATATTCAGGCACAACTTTAAACTGGACCTGGTGTGCAATATTCAGCGGTATGAAATGGAATGTTAAATCCAAAAGCAAAGAATCAGCAATAGCTTTAAGAATTTATCATTTAACTCAAACAACTTGAGTTGTCAAAGTCTGAATTGAAAACACACTCTAATGATTTATATCTCTACGTGAAATTTGCTGTTCTTGTAAAACAGCTAGTTACATTGACAACTAATGAATATTAGTCATTTGAAAACCACAACCTGACTTGTGGTTTTACAGTAATTAATTTTAGCTGCAAAAAGATGAGTTGTAGCTTGCTTGAGCTTCATCTAGACTTAGAAAAGCTTGGGTTTGATTCTTATATTTATCTTGTGAAAGAGCTGTGGAAATATTTATTCCAAGAAAACAAAAACAGTTTACTAAGTAGTATTAGTGGTACAGAAAATGTAATGAACATGTTGAAAGGACAGTATTTAAGATAAATAATCAATACATTTGACTGAAAAATGCATTTTGAAGCTTTTTATTTTCTTGTTTCTATGGTAGATGGTAAATCTAACAGCTACTTCACCTTCAAAGATCTCATCCTGGAGAAATTTAGTATTTTAAACAGCTGTGTTAATATTTTTTGTGAAGTTTGGAGAGATAATTTAATGGTTTTCTGGTAACAAATGGAGTCCTCTAATTGTGATTTTGGGATACATGCTCATGTTGTACTTGTGATCAATCACCAGGGTCTATATCCTATTGTCTTGTAATTTTTATCTTTATTCCAAACACTGTGCAGTAATTTATGTAACAAGAAACTTACAAGGCCAGGTGGATGGCTCCCAATATTCAAACATCCTGAAGTCTTTTCTGTGCTATTTCCATGTTTCAAGTCTCTGTATCTTTTACACATGTCTGCCCCATTGTTGAAACTAAAAATCAGTGCTTGAAATATTACTTCCAGAATGCAGCAAATACTGTATTTTTAAAGATATTGTATCTTTGATAAAGTTATTCTTCAGATGACACCATTTCTTTCTGTAACATTTTACTCTGGGGCAGAGTCTCACAGGAAGCACAAGCAACAAAATATTGGTCTTTTGCATTCAGCTAACCTTGGAACACAATATATAAACTATTTCATTGATAACAGCTCACACCTGTACTCTTCTAAGTGATGAAAGAGGATGTCTCTTCTTCTTGTGATCTTTATTGTGATGACAGAGGTGAAAGAGGTGGGCCCATGCCAACCTCATGAAGTTCAACAAGGCCAAGTGCAAGGTCCTGCACTTGGGTTGGGGCAATCCCAAGCACAAATACAGGTTGGGCAGAGAATGGCTTGAGAACAGCCCTGAGGAGAAGGATTTGGGGATGTTGGTTGATAAAAGATTCAACATGAACTGGCAATGTTCTTTTGCATCCCAGAAGGCCAACTGTATCCTGGGTTGCATCAAGAGAATTGTGACCAGCAGGTCAAGGGAGGCGATTCTGCCCCTCTACTCTGCTCTTGTGAGACCCCACCTGAAGTACTGCATCCAGTTCTGGGGCCTTCAACACAAGGACATGAGTTGTTGGAGTGGGTCCAGAGGAGGGCCACGAAGATGATCAGAGGGCTGGAACAGGCTGAGAGCTTCCCATAATGAAGGTGGGTTTTTTTGTTTATTTGTTTGTTTTTTAATGCATAAAGCAAGTATAACTGAATTATTCCAGTGCAGCAGAAATGCTAAGTTACAGACTGAAGCAGTGATGGAGCACCTGGTGGGAAGGCAGGGCCAACCCAGGGGAGCTCAGGTGCATGCAGTGCACCTGAGTGACCAGAAGGGGTGGAGCCAGGACCCACACCTTCCCAGACCTCATTTAAGGGCTGGCAGTGGAGGTGAGGGTAATTCTTGCTGGAGATCCCTGCCTACCTGAGGCCTTCTGAAGGTAAGTAAATTTTCTTTCTTCGTTTCTGTGACTGTTGCACTTGGGCTTGTTCTCATTTGCTGTAGCTAAAGGCTTTGCTGCTGTGCTCTTATTGCTGTACTTTCCATCACGTTGTAGCGTTACATTCCAGAAAAATATAGCCATTCGTTACAGAGCAGGAGAAATATTTAATAAAGTGCATTTCTTACAGCCAAGTGACAATGCTAAACAGCTATTAATATTGTCGTCTTTCTAATTATGGAATAGTGATCTGGAAATCCAAAACATTTAAACAGTATTTCACAATACTGCCAAGAAATCCCTACTGATATTAGAGCCCTGTTTTACAAACAACCCAAGATCACGGGTAGAGAGAAAAGGAGGTGCAAAGGGGCTTGCTCAAAGGCATAGTGAAGCTCAGTGATAAATAACTAATTGCTCCAGTAAAGTTTCTCTAAATAGGAGCTTAAATATTTTAAATTATTTATATTTATTATATTATATTTATTATATTATTTAAAATATTTTTAAATATATCAGTTTCCAACTGACCTCAAAAAATTCAATACATAAACTGTCAAGTTACTTTTGCTGGCCAGCATGTGTGGCATGCTGCCTTTCCCAACGCTAAATCATATTTATTTTATGTAAGCAATCTAATTGCCCTAGGGCTAAACTGGTGGTGAATGGAGGGTAAAAATAGTCCATATATTTTTACAAAGCAGGGAGTTGTCCTTAATTGATCTTTTATGATGTGTGTAATAAAAGACTACAGAAAAGATTCAAAAACTGTGCGCTGGGTGAAGTACAGAAAATAATGAAATGTGTTATGTTTGCTGCTTAATTCAAACTGACTTGAATATCCAGACCCCTGAGAGATTTTCTGGAAGATTACAGTTTAGGAGCTGAGGTCTGAGTTATTCTAGAGAAGTCCAGTTACAAGTAATCTTTTAATCTGATTCAAAAGTGTTCATGTATGTTTGGTATTTTTCTAAACAAGACTGTGTGTGTTGTCAGCAAGACATGGCTTGTTTAGAAGCAACCTGAATGATGTTCTGTACAAGAAAACATGCAGTCACACACGCATATATATAATATATATGAAACTTTTTTTAATATTAATATATAAAAAGAGATCTTCTAGGGGAGAGGAGTTAGCTTAGTTTATTTCCTGCTCTTACTGATTAGAGTTGGATGATGGACACACTGGGGAAAAAGAACAATTTTCTGTCATAATTATGGCTTTGGTTTTTAAAACCAAGATAAACCACTAAAGAAAAGCCTTCATAGGTCACACCAAAAGACTTGATCGCATTTCTAGGTGACTGATTTCTGCAGACATCCTGTAGCATAGTTTGAGTACACCACAGGCAATAAGGAAGATTCTGCTGTGTTTGCAAATGCAATGGACCTGCACAAAGCACATTGGCTTTAATCTTGGTTATTCATCACATTAAAACTCATCATGACATGTTTAATTATGTGAGGAACAAAAATAAATAAGAAAACAAATAAATAGCTCTCACTTTTTTTTGAGCCCTACAGTTACATTAAGTAATACAGATCTGCATGTTAGAGTTCAGTGTACAATTCTTCTTAAAGCAGAAGAAATTTTGAGATGAAAGTGCTAATTAGAGAGGGTGCTAAGATTCTCTTATCAAAGAAAGAAAGAACATAATGACACAAAGTCAGTGATTTCTCAGCACGTAATTATTTGTCCTGGTTTCATCTGGGACAGTTTGTAGTGTCTTTATAGTGCCTGGTACGATGCTATGTTTCGGCTTCAGGAGAATAACGATGTTGATACATCAGTGTTTTAGCTGTTGTTGAGTAGTGCTGCATAGAGAGAAGAACGTTTCAGTTTTCTCAGTTTCTTGTACAGTGAGGGGCTGGGGAGGCCACAAGGAGCTGGAAGGGGACAGAACCAGGACAGCTGACCTAAACTGGCCAAAGGGACATCCTATATCGTATGGCATCATGGTGTTTGGTGTTTTTTTGTTTTTTTTTTTTAAACTATAAATATCCCTGAGAGGTGTTGGCCAGGGGTAGCGACTGCTCAGGGACTGGCTGGGCATTGTTCAGCAGATGGTGAGCAACTGCATTGTGCATCACTTGTTTTGTGTATATATGCATACGTATTACTATTCCTGTTATGATTACTCTTTTCCTTTTCTTTCTGAGTAAATAGTTTTAATCTCAAGCAACAAGTTCTACTCCCCCACACCTCGATTTGCTTCACCATCCCTATGGGAGGAGGGGAATGAAAGGCTGTGTGATGCTGAACTGTTTCCCAGCATCACAGTGTTATTTTTGATGAAGTAAGGCATAGTGCTATAATATATTCCAAAATAGTTTTTTCTTGGCAGTTTGAGTTGACTGTATTCCAGCTGCAAATGTTGTGTTGATAAAAAGTTATTGTTCAAACTGAGATTTACTACTCCATGCTACAGTAGTGAAAATAGCAAATTCTTCTAAATATCTCATTTAAATCCACGTCTTTTAGTGTTGGCTTATGTACTTTATTTACTCTGTGTACAAAATTAAACAGCATATCTTCAAATAATCATTGAAGGACCTGGAACTGCAGCTGAGTTAAGAGAAGTTTATTTTCTGCCAGTGGAAGGGAAACAATATCTTCAAAGAGGAAACATAAGTTTGCAATTTAAACTTTTTTTTTGAAAAAGGACAATTACAGTAATATCTACATCAGACAGGAAAAAATATGCATTTTAAAGTACATGCACTTTCTTCTAGCTTAACTATGTGTTATGAGCTATGGATTTGAAAGAATACACGTATGACCCCTCATAAAGACAACAGTACTTCATACAATGGAGAGCCTGAGGGTTTTCTCTTTTAAATTACCTTTTCCAGGTCTGAAGAAATTCCTCTGAGTGCATGCAGCAGAATGAGCAAGTTTCTCTGAAAGCAGGGAGTCTATGAACAGTGATATTTCCTTGCTACTTTTCTCATTCAAACCATTGTTCTGGAAACAGAAAGCAAGCTCTTTCCTCCTATCTACTGGCATTGCTAGAGCTCACTGTACACGCACAAATACAGGTGAGAATGCTGAAACACAAAGTTACATGCTGTAAACTGGCAGTGAGAATGGTTGAGATTCTTGTTTGTGATTAAACCAGCAATGTCTCCACAGGTCTGCATCAAGGCGTCTACAACATACACTCATAAGTTCTTTTTAAACACTGCTGTCATAGAATCATAGAATGGTTTGGGTTGGAAGGGACCTGTAAGATCATCTAGTTCTACCCCCCTACCCCGCTATAGGCAGGGACACCTCCCTCTAGAACAGGTTGCTCCAAGTGGCATCCAGCCTGGCCTTGAATGTTTCCAGGGAGAGGGCATCCACAACCTCACTGGGCAACCTGTTCCAGTGTCTCACCACCCTCACAGTAAAGAATTTCTTCCTAATATCTAGTCTAAATCTACCCTCTTCCAGTTTAAAGCCATTTCCTCTTGTCTTGTCACTACCTGCCCTTATAAAAGAAGTCCCTCCTCAGCTTTCCTCTTGTACCTTTTCAGGTACTGGAAGACCACTATAAGGTCTCCTTGAAGCCTTCTCTTCTCCAGGCTGAAGAACCCCAGCTCTCAGCGTGCCCTCACAGGGGAGGTGCTCCAGCCCTCTGATCACCTTTGTGGCTCTCCTCTGGACCCGCTCCAATAGCTCCATGTCCTTGTGTTGAGGACCTAGAACTGGATGCAGTACTCTAGATGGGGTCTCATGAGAGCGGAGTAGAGGGGCAGAATCCCCTCCCTTGACCTGCTGGTCGTGTTTCTCTTGATGCAACCCAGGATATGGTTGGCCTTCTGGGCTGCAAACACACACTGCTGGCTCATGTTGAGTCTTTCATCAACCGACACCCCCAAATCCTTCTCAGGCTGGGCAGAGAATGGCTTGAGAGCAGCCCTGTATCTGTGCTTGGGATTGTCCCAGCCCAGGGACTATGCACTTGGCCTATGTTTATTCTAGGAATGGAAAATAAATGACAAAGCCATTTCTTTTTATTACTGATGGACAAGAATGAAAGTTAATAAAAGCAGTTAGAAATCATAATTGTTTTTATTGTCTAGTTCAAAAAGTATATAAGTAATTGAAGAATGCTTCCTTTTTATTTTTTTCCCTTCTTTCTTTTTGGAATAGTATCTGTACATCTAGTCTTAAATAAGAAATTTAATGCAGTGAACCTAACATGATTTGATGGCTCATGGCAAAACAAAGTCTCAGTTTAGTATAGCAGCTTTGTAGAAAACAGGACGAAATTTCTTTAACGTAAAGAGAACAAGGAAATAAATCCTTCAGCCTATGGTTTTTGAATCCCTAAGCAGCTCTTGCCTTCATTATAACTTGCAGAATTTCCCAAGCAGTGAAAGAAAAGAAATTGCAACGAATCAGCGAAAACTGACAACAGCAGCCCAGTTCTCTACTACATGGGCCATGCAGCACTGAACGTTAAGTGGCTATCTCTACTTCTGATATACAACCAGTATCCCTAAATCAAATCTTAATTATAGTCCAGAGGTCCACCTCTGGAAAATATGTATTAAAAAGTATGGGACTTAAAGGTTACCTTACCTTGTCCTACCTCAGACCATTAGCATATGGCAAAGAAGAGAATATTTTCTATACCCCTGTCCTAATTCTCCTATAATAAAACACAAGGGAACGACCCCAGCAATGAAAGTGTTCATCTCATGCTGGCCACAACTGACTCTAAGCTTCTGCTTAACTCAGAACTATGACACTTTTCTATCTCTGGATTACCAAATCCTGATACTGTTCCTAATTTTAAATTTTCTTTCAGTTCTGGCCAAGGGAATCCATCTCCTTTGGAGAAGTGAATACTGAAAATAGCCCTTGTTGTCTTGCTGTCACTTACAGATATTTAGCTCTCAGAAAGGAAAGGAACTCTTCAGTATTTAGATTTAAATATCCAAACCCTAACTAACGCTTTCATCTTCGCTAAATCCCGTGGGTTCATTGTGCTGTAGTAAAGAAGATGAAATACTTTGAACTCCAATAAGTCATTCACTCAAAACCATCTATTGCTATTTCCTAAATGTTACCCTTAACAAGCTTGATCATAGCTAGAGGACCCCTTTCTTCTGAAAAAGTGAGTAAGTACCATCCAAAAGGGGCATTAGCATTTTTCAAAACCTCTTAGAGTCATTCGCACAAGAAGAAAAAATTATCTTCAATCTTTAGATTTGTTTAACTTAAACATAACCTTCACATTCAGTATAACAAAACAAACAAACAACCTAGCCAAGTATCCAGCTGAAAGGGAGGCTATTTATTAGCCACTCCAAACTTGTCCTCACTGGTGGAGGTCACACAACCTTCAGCCTTAAACTGAGATCTCTCTCCAGACATCAAAATCCTGACTGTCACCTTCACTTTCATTCCAACCGGTTTATCCACCTCCACAATAAAAGAAAGCATTAAGAGTTATCACAAGTCTTCATCAAAAGACAGCTATTTCAATTTCTGTCTGTTTGAATTGCAGAGCATCAAACTAACTTTTTTCAGTCTTTTGATCCTGAATCCCTGAAATTCCAGAGCAAGAGGAACCAGGCTCTCTTTTCTTGTATTGAGGACAGTAATGTCATACATTAATTTAAAATTCTTCTGGTTTCTCTTTTATCTTCAGATATACTGACTCCGTAAGGTTGTTTAAAAAATATTTTAAAGCCACCGATGTTTTACAGGCACAAAATACATTACTGGGTCATGGTACCTACTGTCTGCGCGTTAATACATGCATGTTGTACCTGCCTAGTCTAGTTAGCCAAAATACATATTTTACACATATGCACTGGTGAAAGTGGCAGTTGTTGAAAGCCAGTGTTTTGACATGCAGTATTGTAAAGAGATATCCATCATGATTACTTACTTATGGTAGATAAGACTACTTAGACTATACTAGATTGATATGGTGTTCAGTAATAGCTGAACTCATTACTCTAAGGTCTTCATGCTTTATCCTGATTTCTCTAATCACTTCTTTTTCACCATGTTCCATGTGACAGAACATAAAAGTGACAGACTGGAAGTTGGAGTGTCAAGGTGAAAGTTAGTGCAGAGGTAAGGACTCCTAAAATAGAGCCCAGCAGTCACCAGGAAGCAACTTTATTTCTTGCCACAAAGTAGCGTTGAGGGTAAACTGATTGATGTTTTCAAGTGCTTTCCATTCCTCTGATGGAAGTTGCTATGGAAATGGAAAGCATATTTATTAGATATTTGCCATCCCTTTTTGTTAAGTTTAACTCTTCTAGACTGTCTTTATCTCAGAATATTACTGCATTCTGCAGCATCAGATGTCTTTAGCACAACTGGAGCTCTCCTGTGCTGTTCTGTATGCTTACTTTCCATTCAATATATTTTAGCTGGATTTCTGATTTTATAGCTGGACAAAACTATAAAATCACATCCATTTTTGGCATTTGAGAAGTCCCTGGCAATCATCCTAGGAATTTTCATTACAGTGTATTAACAGTTCAAAAGTTGAATGGGCCCTCAATTCTTAAATATTTATAATATCTATTACTCTATGAATATTATATGTAGATGTAGTTGAAGTATTAACCACTTGTAACAACTGTACTCAAAGATGCTTTGTCAAGGCATCTGAAGCTCTGGGGCATATACATTACAACTTGTTAGCCACTTGGTAATTAGTGTTGCTGCTACCACTTCAAGTTTGTCTTTCCATTTCCTGAGCTATGACCATAGCATTTGACAGAAGAGAAGGCGACATCTACTTTCATCTCTGTTTGACCCTACTTAGATACAGGTAGGCATTCTCCTTGTTACAGATTTAGTTGTAAGTTTTGATTTTTTTTTTCCAATTCTCTTCTGTACTTGAAAGAGGAAGTGCTACTGCCTGGTATTAGCCTTATTAGAAAAATGTGCGTATGCAGTCATAGCTTGGTAGGGAGCTGAAGCAAAGGAGACTGGAGGCCCCTTTCCCCAGGGAGTGAACATTTTTTCTTTGTAATCATTCTTGTCTCTTACTTTTCAGTTGTTTTCTATTGGTGTGTATCATTGAGAAGATAATAGTGAGTAAGTGAAGACTGTGCTTTGCTATCAATTCCTAAATATGTCCTAGGTATGAATCAAGAGCCCTCATCAATTTCTTGCCCATCTATTAAAAATCTTACAGCACAGTGGGGGAAATACAAGTGTTTTACTACCTCTGTTGTGGGGACTGTCAGTTTCTTAGCAGTAAAAGGAGAAAAAAATGAAGGGACAATATCATAAAACATGACTTTTATCTGTATTTCATTTTCTTTAAAGCTTTGAGACACAAAGGATGTCATCCTTGTCTGGATGGTCACACACAATTATAGGACTTTGTAAAGAAACTTGCTTTCAGGATTTATTTCTGCTTCCAGGTACCTAAATGTTTTAATATTTTAAAAAGCATTCAGGTCTTTCAAGGAACTGCATGGAGATTGCTAGCATTCCACCACACTTCTCCATCAAGGCAAAAATAATCTATATCATCTTGCTAGATGTTTTATAAGGACTGAACATTCCAAATCATTTCCAAAGCAGACAAACCACTGTCCTGTAATTTTTTTATAAATGTTTGTAGCATGTTAAGAGTAATTTAAGAGAGAACAAAGTCATTGTCAGAAGGAAAAAAGTTCCTATAAATTCAATAATATTCCATTAAATCATGAAATACGTAAGTGCATTGTGTATGCTAGAGGATATTATTCAAATATTTTCAAAATACTTATTTCTAAATTTGGGTCATCTTATGATAGCTATTTATAAATGATACACAGAAGTGCAAGCTTATAAGTAGGTTCTGTTTTGTGGCCAAATAAAGTGAAGAAAAAATATCCCTTTTCTCTAGAATCATCTCAAAACAAATGATTTGACACAGCAAGTGTTCTAATAAAGAAACAAGGTACCTTAAGAAGAAGTAATGTGTCCAACTGTGCTGTAATATCCACTTCAGTACCAACAGATTAAAGAACCATAAAATGGCTTGGATTGAAAGGGATCATAAAGACCATCCAGATCCAATCCCCTGCTGCGGGCAGGGTTGCCACACACTAGATCAGGATGTCAGTGGGCCCCATCCACCCTTCCTTCTGTCATATCGTTGGCACCATTCATCTCAGTGTTATCACTAAACTTGCTGAGGGAGCCCTCGATCCCACTGTCTATGTCACTGATAAAGACACAGAATAGCACTGTGGCCACAGTGGAGGAAACCACTAATCACTGGCCTCCACCTGGACATAGAGCCACTGACCATAATTCTCTGGCTGTGACCATCCAACCAATTCCTTATCCATGGAATAGTCCACCCTTAAAATCTGTATCCCTCCAACTTAGAAATAAGGATGAAATGTGAGGCTATGTCAAAGGCCTTGCGGAATTCCAGGCAGATGACATCAGTTACCCTTCCTTTGTCCATCAATGCCATTACTCCATCATAAAAAGCCACCAAAATGTTCAGGCATGATGTGCCCTCTGTATAAGCAGGCTGGCTGTCTTGGACCACCTCCTCATCTTGCATGTGCCTTAACATACCTTCCTGGAGGATTTGCTCCATGAACAGAATTAGGACAGCTGACCTAAACAGACCAAAGGGATATTCCGTACCATATGACATCACGTGGAAGGAGTTTTGAAGGGAGTGGGAGTTCATCTCTCTCAGTTCTGCTGCTCAGGGGGCTAGCTGTGCGTCAATGAGCAATTCCTTGTGCGTCACTTGTTATATACATTAAAATATGTATTTATATATATATTCATAACCATTATCCATATCCTTTTCTCTCTCTTAAATATTTTTATCTCATTCCACAAGTTCTACACTTTTTTTCCCAACTCTCTCCCTCATCTCATTGGTAAGTGTTGGAGTGAGTGAATGACTGTGTGGGTTAAACCACAACACCCAGGCAAAGAACTCATTGAGTACCTCAGCCTTCTTCATGTCTGTTGTCACAAATTCTCTCTTCTCATTTATCAGAGAGGGTACACTCTCCTTGACCTTTCTCTTCTGACCAATGTACCTTTTAGAATCCCTTATTTTATTTTTCAAATCCCTTGCTAAGTGCCATCTGTGCCTTGACTTTCCTAATGCCATCTCTGCATGTCTAGATGGTATTCCTGCATTCCTCCCAGGCCACCCATCTCCACTTCCAATGCCTGTATATTTCCTTCTTTTCCCTCAGTCTGACCAGCATATCCCTGCTCAGCCATGCTGATTTCATTCCTCTTCTGCCTGATTTCTTATCCTGTGGGATGGACAGCTCTTATGCTCTCAGAAAGGTGTCCTTGAAGAGCTGCCAGGTCTGTTCTGTTCCTGTGTCCCTAAAGACAGTTTCCCAGGGGATCTTATCCAATAATTCTTTAAACAGACAGAAGTTTGCTCTTCTGAAGTTCAGAGTCCTGACTTCAACTCTTTGCCAGGCTCATGTTCCTCGAGATCATGAACTCAACCAGGGCATGATTGCAACATCATGAACTGCCTACAAACTTAACCTCTTCAATGACCATTGAAAGTCACCCAAATTTATATTGGTGTCAGAACACACTGAAACATGGTTGAAATTTTCAGTTTTGGCATGTTTTTCAAATGTAAATCTGAAAAGATGTAAATCCCCTAAACACTGAGAGAAAATATGAAAGCATTGGTATTTTTTCTTTTCATGGAACATGATAGTGAGTTTTTAAAAATAAAATGAAACATTTCAACTGCAACAAGGTGATTTTAAAATGCAGAAGAGGTGATACTGAGGTAAAATGCTAGAGGAAGCTCTGATGTTAAAAATATTTACATATCCGTGTACCTTTTATTTGCCTGAGGAGTACCACTGGAAGAAATGGGAAAGTAGATTAGCTATTGAAGTCAGGTATATAAATTAACGAGTTCTGTAACTTGACTGTAGCCAGCAAGAAGTTATCACTGAGGAAATGTCAAAACAATAGCTGATCTATTGACAAAACATTTTAGACTAGAAAGCTCCTTGGTTGTTCATATGAAACCAATAAACAAACTCACAAGGTTCTATAAATGCATTTATGTTCGGAGGGAGATAGTTAGGATTGGAATCTTTATTTGTTAGTAGGCAATAGATGCAAACTATTTTTCAAAAGTCAGCAGCATCAATGAATGCCTTTCCTGTAGTAGTAACATTTCCCCTAAAACAGTTATAACATTTTGCTCCATATCATAAAGTATTTTTAACCCATAGAATCAGAAAATTGTAATGTTTTGTTCTATTTTTAGCAGTACATACGGTACTCTGAGCCAGAAAAGCAAATAGATTCTTGTAACTGCAACTACTAGGCAAAGTTAGGGATGCTGTTGGCACTTCACCTGAGAAAGTATGATGAGCAAAAGCCATGACAGGTGTCATTTATATAGGTAGAACTGTAGATATGCTACATCTCTCTATTTTGTGCAGCTAGGTACACCCTTAAATGATGAGAGAAGTCAGGAGGTTGTTCTAAATCATGCAAGACTTTCTTAGGCTGATGTAAAGTACTATGTGCTAAAGGAGAGCTCTTCAAGAGGAAGAGCAAAACTTGCAGTAAACTGCTGAAGTCCAAGTGACTTTCAAAGAGCTCCAAGCAGGGAGACTCCACGGCCTCTCTGGGTAACCTGTGCCAGTCCTCAGTCACTTGCTTAACACAGAAGTGCTTCCTGATATTCAGAGGGAATCTCTTGTGTTTCAGTTTCTTCCCATTGCCTCTTGTTTTGTCACTGGGCACTACTGAGAAGAGACTGCCTCCTTCTTGTTTGCATCCTGTTCACATACATACAGAAACTGATAAGATGGTCCCTGAATCTCCTCTTCTTCAGACTGAACAGTGCCTTCTCTCTTAGCCTCTCCTCACTGGAGAGGTGTGTAACACAAAAATGCCAGTGCTTCTGTGTAAAATTTACCAATCCCAAAGAAAGTACATAGAGGCAAATTAATATTCATCAGCTTAATAGAGAGGTACTCATGTTAGTGGAGTGGCTGGCTGCTAGAGTGTCTGCCCTGGGGTTTCCCCCAGCAGGTACTGCTGGCAGAAGGCCAGCAAGATGTCTGCGCCACACTTTATTATCATGGCCGTATATATAACAGAGGGAGACAGTAAAGCACCATGTATCAGGATAAGCAAGGTCATTCACAGAAAGCAAGAAGACTTAGTTACAGCTATAAAGCAGTTTCACACAAACGAGTTTCTTCTAGGTACGCATCTCTAGCAAAAGCTAGAGGCAGTTTACTTGTGTTTCTAAGCTAACATGAACATTTTCGTATGGGCTAGTTGCCTGTTCAGGATGTAATCTCTATTTTTCCACACAAGATGCTCCAGTCCCTTAGTCATCTTGGTAGCTCTCAGTAGGACTCTCTCCAGTATGCCTAAGTTTCTCTTATAGTGGAGGGTTCAGAACTGAAACCAGTCCTAGAAGTGCCATCTCACCAGAGCTGAGCAGAGGTGAAGGATCATCTCTCTTGACCTGCAAGATATACTTTCCATAATGCAGCCAAAAATACTTTTAGACATCTTAGTGGCAAGGACTCATTGTTGACTTCTGTTCAACTTGGTGTCCAACAGGACTCCCAGGTCTTTTTCCACAGAGCTGCTTTCCACCTGACCAGAATGTGCTGGGGTTGGAGGCACCTGGTCCCAGGTACAGGACTTTGTATGTATTCTGGTTGAATGTCATGAGATTTTTCTGGGCTCACTTCTCCAGACTGTCATGGTTCCTCTGACTGTCAGTATGGCCCTTTGGTGAATCAGCCACTCCCTCCAGTTTTGTCATCAGTGAATTTACCGAGAGTGTATGCTATCCCCTTGTCCAGATTGCTAGTGAAGACGCTGAACAGGGCTGGACCCAGTACTCACCCTTTGGGTACTCTTTTTTTGTTGGACATTACTGATGTCCAACAACTAGACTTTGTGACCACTGACCACTACACCCTAAGCCTGTCCATTCAGCCCCTTGATTACTGAGACCTTCTCAGAAACTGCTTAGACATCTGCATTGATTCAGAAGGATGATCTCTTCACTTTCACCTTCCTCAGTACTTCTTTCTTCACGTGGCTTATAGAAGCTGATTGAAGTATACTTCCTTCCATGTAGTTTGGAAACATCAAACTATTAAATAATAATTTGTGTTACTGTGCAGTCATTTCAATTAAAGATATGTATATTTTTTGTGTTATAGTTTTCATGAAGGTCACAGCTAAAATCAGAGCACTCTTTCATCAGGCACTGTACAGTTAGTGAACAAATTATGTCCTAAACAGATGAGATTTAAATAACAGAGAGGAAGGGAATACCACCTTTTTGGGTCACAGGGAGAAAAACAAGGCCAGAGGCTACAAATTATTTGTTCAACATTCAGGTTGGAAGTTAGTTATTGAACTACGATCTCTTGTGAGCCCATCCTGAGCTTGAATCAATAGTCATTTTTCCTCTGTTTGTCTTCCTTGTTGCTGTTAAATCTGTAGTATGAAGTAGGTGTCAACTTTTGGTGCTGCAACTGTGGCTTGCTGAAGTGGCTTTGCTTTCTTTCCCTGACAAAATTTAACACAGTGAGGCTATGATGAATTAAACTTTTGGGGACACTCGAAATAATAGACAAAATGATTTCTGAGTTAATGAACCTCTTCAAGTCACTGAGCACTCACTGGTACAGGCTGCCCAGGGAGGCTGTGGAGTCTCCTCCTTGGAGGTCTTCAGAAGCCACCTGGACATGATACTGTGCACCGTGCTCTGGGTGTCCCTGCTTGAGTGGGGGTTGGGCCAGGTGGGCACAGAGGTCCCTACCACCCTCAGACTCTGTGATTCTGTGCAGGGACTTTACAAATGCTTCTATACTACCATTTGTCCTGTATTACATCTCTAGACCTTACGTAGATTTTTTGACTGCACTTTCAGCAAGAACATGAAAGTGTGAATTCAAAGTACTAAAAAGCCAAAAAAGAGAAGAATAAATGTATCTGGAAAATAAAATACATTCTTGTAGTTGCCATTTCTTCTTGCTCCATGGTAGATGGTGTTCATGTAAGGTAAACAAATTTGTTGACTTAGCCTTGTAGTATTGTGTTTTTTATTCTAGCTTCTTTCTTTTGTATCCTAAGGAGGAAATTTATCAATCACATCACAAATGAGAAAGTTGTTTAAAGTATTTTTTTTGGCTATAAACTGGATAAATTTAATGGATTTTAGGACTGAGTACATCTTGAGGGCTGAATGCTTAATAGTTTCTATGTAGCTACCACATATTCTGAGACAGTCAATTATGAGATTTATTAATCTTCTTAATTATAGTGTAGATATTTTTTTTTCTATTGCTCTTCTTCCAAAATTCTTCACTCACATCTAGCTGAGGAACGAAATGTAAAATATTGCTTAATATATATAAAGCACTGTATCACATACGCATAACGGTATATATATATACAATTTATATGCAGTATATATATGCAGTTTATCTATGTTGTTGATATAAGTAACATAAGATGTTAGATTTGATAGTACAGAGAGGTACTGATGTTTCTCCTTTCTGTGTTTCCACCTTTTTCCTTTTCTTTTTTCAGCAGCAAACAGCACAGAAAAATCCATTCTGAGTAAATGATAATGTAAATGTCCTCAGGGTATAAAAAACTAAAGGTTATTTTGCATGCATGAGGTTTACAACATATAATGTTCTACATTATGCATGCATATGCATGCATTCTTCAGCTAACAGATGTCCAGGGGCTATGTGTATGTTTGTGTTTTGTCTTTGGCTGTTAGTTTTATGGCTTATACTTCTATTTTAAATACTTTGTAATGAGATTCAGAATCAACATTTGAATAATTGGGAAAAAATGGAAAAATAATAGATATATAGATCCTTGGAAATGCATTTAATTTTTTTTGTTACAAAATTATGTGGAAAAATTGTACAACACAGTGTGCTTTTGGTTATAGTAAACAAGGGTGTTTTTATTGTTGAATGAAATCCCAAATTTTGAACCACAGATGTTAGATTGTCATAGCATGTGCTGCACTTCTGAGTAGATCAGAACAAAAGAGCAAATTCTGAGCATTCATTTTAACAGACACATCAAGTTTTAAGTCATTTAGCAATCTTGACTTTTTGGTACACGTGTTACATATGCATATATTAAAATACTATGTCCTTCATTGCATTTAGACATGAATGTGATATTGAAGATTGATCACAGAATAATAGGGGGTGGAAGGGACTTCTGGAGAACACCAACTGCAATCCCCTGCTAAAGCAAGCTCCCTACAGTAGGTTGCACAGGAAGGCATCCATGATCTGGTTAGCAAAAATCTCCCTTTACATGCCCTGTACCATTTACTGTGATGTACTACAATTTTTAAAAATGTAGTCAAAGTGCTACTTTCATGCTTTTGGTACAGTTTAAGTGAAGTAAATATGACCTTTATGAAATATACATGTTTTACTACTTTGTATATACTTAAAAAAAAAAAAAAGCTATTGTTGTTAAAATCAGAAATGATTATGACCCTGAGAATTTTAACGTGTAAACAGTAGAGTATAGGTGCTGACTGTACTTCTGTAGCAAAACATCTATGTTGGCTCTGGAGAAAATCTGCTAGGGATTGGACTACTCAAGAACTCAAAGTCAATGAAGCGCTGACTACAGAGTGAAAAGCTGTAGGAATTTAAAAAAATTTCTGGAGTGAACTATCTATAGTAAGTTTTTTTTTTTGCTTTGGGGAGTCTAAGAAACACCTGAATAAGTATTTTTCAACCTTCTTATAGAAAAGCTGTAAAAATGTTTGGAACAAGTGCTGTTTATTTATTTATTTTCCTTCCTCTCTTCCTCCCTCCCTCTTAATTCCTACTTGGCAATATCCTGGCATATGTTACACAAATAACAGCAAAGTTACAGTCCGTTTCCTGACTGAATATCGCTACCAGGTAAACAAGGTACTGGACGTTACAATGAGAAGAATTTTGTTAAAGTCTGTTGTCTGTTGAGCTGATATTGCTGAGTTAGCATTTCTTTTAACTCCACCAATCTGCAGCACCTACTTATCCAGTTTATCCGTTTTACAACACATGGAAGACAAATGCCACCTAATATTTTGTGCCAGCATCAGAAATCCTGATTATTCCTTGATTAATAACCTTGCTTCTTCTAGGAACTCATAGCTACTTAAACTACACAGTGCTGACCCACCAATTTCTGAATATTAAAAACCTGACATGGAAGGAAGGAGGAATTTTACATAGAGTTCCCTTACTACTAATAAGTGGGCAAAATCTCATCCTCAGCTTTTGTCCAAGGCTAGTGAACTAAGGCATACCATCTGAGCAATGCTCAGGTCTGCTGTGCCCTTCCAAGGACATTCCTAGTCAGAGATCCAGGTAGGATTGTGATTGCAATTCAGTTTCTTTTTCTCCTGAAATATTTACTGTAAAATATAACCTGTAAAAAACAGAGCCGTGTTTTTCAGGCTATCTCCTCTCTCTGTTGTGCACTTTCCTTGGGTCTTAGTACAAACCTTATGTAATTCCATAGAGAAAAATAAACTAAAAAACTTCTATCATTATATCACAGGCAATAGGAAGTGTTGTTATTATGTAGAGGAAATATATGTTCTCCAACAGTTACATTTCTCATTTTTCTTATTAGAAATAAAAAAAGTAGGTAAAAAACATTCCTGAATTGATCAGGCAGTAAACAGACAAGTAAATGAAGTCTGCTTACAGTATAGTCAGGTTCCCTTTTTAGGCCCTTTTGAACAAATTTCAGTATTATTTGCTTTGCTTCTACAGAAAAATACTCTGTAAAAAAAACTATTTGTTCTCTTTCTCCCCCTCTTTTTTTCTCCCCCTCTTTTTTTCTCCCCCTCTTTTTTTCTCCCCCTCTTTTTTTCTCCCCCTCTTTTTTTCTCCCCCTCTTTTTTTCTCCCCCTCTTTTTTTCTCCCCCTCTTTTTTTCTCCCCCTCTTTTTTTCTCTCCCTCTTTCTCTCATTCTTTTTTTCTCTTTCTCTTCTCCTTTTTCATTAAGTGAAGAGAACTTTGGTGGAAATGTAAGCCCTGACTTCTGCAGTGCGCTCTGTTGGACAGCATACATACTATGCAGTAATATCCACTTTATCTTAAACTCCTAAAAAGACAATTTGGTGTATACAAATGTACATCAATAAAACATTGATGACTACTGACCCGAACTTCAGAGACAATATTTACTATTTTGTGTGCTGCTATAAATATCAGGTTTCTGTGCATTCACTTGTGAAGAGCAGTCCTCCCTGCCACTGACCGGAGAGGATGATCCATCTTGGAAGAGTCAGGTGAAAGATGTATGCACGGTTGAGTGTCCTTCAGTGTGTAACTCCAATAAAAAAGGAGTAAAACTTGTCAGTTTTATTAAGTAACGTTAAATGACTGTGTGCTATGTGGGTTATACTCTGCTAAACCTTCATGTTACTGCAGCAGATGTTCCTGGCTTTATGGCATCTCCAATACTAGTCTGTAGTGACAGTCTTTAAACTGCCTTAATCAAGTTGCATTTAATTTTTTACTCTAGATTTAACATAAAATGCTAAAATGTCCTTGGAGAAGAACCTAATGAGACAAGTAAAACATCTACTACAGTTTATGTGAAAACTTTGGTTTATTCACTTCTTATCCAAATCAGACTTTCTTAAAATGTTGTTAAAAAAAACAACACCCCAAAACCAAAAGGAAAACCTCAACAAAAACAAACGACTCACGTACTTGTCATTTCACATCCTTGCTCGCATTATTCTGTGGCTTGTTTTCTTGTCACCGATTGAATTCAGGAGCTACACAGTAATGTATGGCTTGTTTGCTTCTTCTCAGGAGGAGAACAAATCAAAAATGAACAAATAAATACTGCAAGCTTGACAGCTGATGCTGGTTTTAATTATTTTGTCTGTATGTGTGTGTATTTATTAACACTTGACTGTTTAAGAGCAAATGCAATTTTACTTTGATAATTTCACTGTTGGAGTTTCTAATCTCATATATTCAGGTCAAATTCATTCTTATGACACTTACTTAACAATGAACCAATTTTATCTCTGTTTTCTGCATATAATTTTCATTTAAATAAACCCTATACCTACCCCCCCTCCTCACCGGCATAAATTGGCCCATGGACATTTTTTTAAATAGAATTTACACTGGAAAATGAGTATGAGCAAAGGAAGATTTGTACTATGGCCAAGAGAAACTGTAATGATTCATAAAACTTGAATTTTATATGAAGACTATATTTATAGCAAATTAATTATCAAAATTCTGCAGAATAGAACTGCAAAATACCTGGAGAAAACAAACTAACAAAGAAGTACAAAAACCCCAATCTCCCTTGAGATTTTGACATCAGGTTTGAATTTGTCTTGTTAAAAAAATATTATCTGGCAAAGTGAAAATTCTGATTCCATTTTTTTTTTCAATTGGAATTATATTATTGTGAGCACACCAATTCCAGAATTTCTTTTCCTTGTTTTACAATATAAAGGATTTCAGATGTGGGTGTACATTTTCTCCTTGCCTGGTGTAACTTCCACACCATGAAATGATAGAGTGAATGAGACATGGAGACATGGTCTGAGTGTCTCCACTATCATTGCGCATTATTATCTACACAGTACCATTTCACTTACCCTGACCTCAGTTTCAGTGGATAATATTGAAATAAAAAAGGGAGTATCTAAACAGGTGATAGTCTTTACTGTAATGGCAATACATACAGACTTGTTTTTTTCTATTTGGGTAAGCTTACAGTTTTGAAGTTTATTCTTTGCTTTAGAAAGTTTAGACCTCAAATCTTTCAAAGAAAAAGTGAAGAAAAATACGCAGTGAAGGCTCTTGAAAATCATTTTTCAGTCTCATTTTCTTTCTGTAGAACAGATGAATGACCGGAGGAGTGCCCCCTTCCAGCAGATTTGTTGTTGGGAGGAGTTAATTTTTATGTTCAGCTCGTGACTGAAACCAGTGGTCCTGCAGTGTTATTCTACTTGTGCATTATTTAGTTTACAGTTTGCAAAAGCACACAATAGCAGAATACAGAAAAGCTTTGTATTTACAAATATCATTTCAATAATGACAACAGTTCTATATGTATATATATATGATGTTGATTGTAAGTAGCTGGGTTTTCTGTGTTGAACTTTAATGTGCAAATAGAGCCATAATGCAATGCTCTATATCTCCTGTTGAGCACTTCTGAAGCATTTCTTTCATGTTTTCACCTCCCCTCGCTTTCTGCAGGCAAAGCTGTTGGTTATTGATGTAAAGTTTAAATTCTGATACTGAATTTCTACTGTCTTATTACGAAGCATTTTTGCTGAACAAGTTAATGTATTTAGTAGCATATAGTTCTACAGGTTATGAAATTACTGAGGATGTTTTTTGATACAGAAGTTGACAGATGCAGATTGCAGATGACACCAAGTTGGCAGGAAGTGTCGATCTGCCTGGGGGTAACAAGTACCTACAGAGGGATCTGGACAGGCTGGATTGCTGGGCTGAAGCCAATGGGATGAGGTTCAACAAGACCAAGTGCTGGGTCCTGCACTTTGGCCACAGCAATCTCAGGCAACACTACAGGCTTGGGGCAGAGTGGCTTGGAAAACTGTGTAGAGGAAACAGACCTGGGGATATTGTTTGATGCCCGGCTGAACATGAGCCAGCAGTGTGCCCAGGTGGCCAAGAAGGTCAATGGCATTCTGGCTTCTATCATAAACAGTGTTGCCAGTAGGAGTAGGGAAGTCATTGTACCTCTGTACTCAGCACTGGTGAGTATGTACCTCGAGTACTGTGTCCCGTTTTGGGCCCCTCACAGCAAAAAAGACATTGAGGCCCTGGAGAGTGTCCAGAGAAGGGCAACGAAGCTGGTGAGTGGTCTGGAGCACAGGCCTTATGAGGAGCAGCTGAGGGAGCTGGGATTGTTCAGTCTGGAGAAGAGGAGGCTCAGGGAGACCTCATCGCTCTCTACAACTACCTGAAAGGAGGTTCTGGCAAGGTGGGAGTCAGCCTCTTCTCCCACGTACCTAGCGATAAGACTAGAGGGATTGGCCTCACGTTGCATCAGGGGAGATTCAGACTGGATGTTAGGAAATACTACTTTTCTGAAAGAGTTGTCAGGCACTGGAATGGGCTGCCCAGGGAGGTGGTTGAGTCACTGACCCTGGATGTGTTCAAGGAACATTTAGATGTTGTGCTGAGGGACATAGTTTAGTGAGAACTATTGGTGATAGGTGGACTGTTTGACTGGATGATTTAGAGGTCTTTTCTTACCTTGGTGATTCTATGATTCTAAGTTAGAGAAAACTATTATTCAAATAAATTATTGGGAACGTTTTTGATACAGAATGTAGAGAAAACTCTCCGATATTTTTAAATTAAAAAGTTCATTGAGCACTGAGGTAAAAGGTGACTTAGATGAAAGCTGTGTGAAAATGATTAAGATCACAGTCATCAATAGCAGCAGCTTAGAAGTAGTCAATTCGCAGCAAAAAATAAACATGCAGAGCAAAGCAATTTAGATTTAGAAAAAGCAGTTTCAATTATCAATTAGTAAATTTAGCTGCCTGGCAAACTAATTTAAGGTAAATGAATTGAGGGAGCTAGCAGTTTCTCAAGGGAACAATAATTAATTGCACAAATGAAAACTGGCCATTGACAAAGAAAGACACATATTGCAGCAAGAGAACAGATTGGAGACAAGCCATTTTTAGAAAAGAATATAGTTTGCAGCATATCATTGTGGCAGAGGTAAACCATTCTCTGTTCCTAAATTCTGTCAAAGGGATTTCATTTCAAGAGGGATAAGGGAGATGTTTTCTAGCACTGTCTTTCTGCAGTCTGACTGCAGCCACCACCACCCTTGAATGCATTCAGCTCTTCTATGTGTGTCTGCATTCATGCTCAGTACCAAGAACATACTTAACCACATCTACTGCTCTCATACCACAATATAACCTATATGAAGGAAAATCCAGTTCAAATGGATGTCATCTACCTGGACTTCTCCAAAGCCTTTGACAGGGTCCCTCATCACATCCTTCTCTCTAAATTGGAGAGGTATGGATTTGAAGGATNTTTTCAACCCAGGCTATTCTATGATTCTATGAAATGACTTTTTAAAGCAATGTATTTCGGTGAAGAAAGTAGCAACACAGAATTGGGAATGGATGGTGTTTTTTGAAGCAAGAATTTGACGCAGCTGCTGGAAGTAACCCATAAACACAAAGGCTAAAGTCTGAATATTGTGCTACAAGGAGTTAGAGAGTGATTTGATTACACATTTTTCCGGTTATTACAAGTACCCCTGTGAATCGTGATAAATGTTGGCCAAACTGCCTGTGGCTTGCTTTTTTCCTGTTGTTTATGAAGCCTAAATCAGTCTCCTGGCTTCCAACTTTAGCAAATGTGAAATCTGAATCTCTTCTTTCTATCCTTCTGTCTGAACCCTTCTTTTTTTTTCTTGGCTCAAAGCTTGCTGTCTGAGGTATCTTTTGTGATAAGACTCTAATTGACTTACCGAGGAGGTGAGTGGTGGGTGTCGCCGTGTGGCAATCAAGATGTGGACATTTGAAAGCATTTCCTTCTGAGCTGTTTGCCTCAGGAAGAGAGTGCTCAGGAGTGTTTACTGGTGGAAGATCTGGCCTGTGACCAAATAACTCCAGCTTGGTATGGGAGATTGGGGAATTATATCATCATATCCTGTGAAAAACAGGATGCAGGTTGGCACCTCCCTGCTCCCTCTTATCTGCTGGCAAGGCCCAGAAGATGGGAACAAAGGAGTTTCTGCTGAGATCCCAAAGCCAGAAGCTGCCACTCCAAAGAGAGTTGACTCAACCACTTTGGATTTGAGCTGTCACTCCAAAGGGAGCTGACTTGACCACTTTGGACTTATAAGTTCATACTGCTGTTGGAAGTTGTCGTCAACTGAAGCGGTTGTCAACCAAAGCGGTTGTCAACTGAAGCATTTGTCAACTGAACAACAACCCCTGACGACCCATCACTACTGAAGATCAATGTCTGCACTAGAAACAGCGCTGGACCCATGGTGGTGACTCTCTTGCTTTCTACAAAGACTCCTTGCTCTTATTTCCTATCTCTTTTCTATTGCCAGCCTTCCCTTCCCCATCTCCCTAAGCAACTAGGATTTGTAATAAACTGGTCAGGCTAACATTTGACCTGTTGTGTCTTAATCTCGCCATTGGGTATACATATACTAAAGAATATTCTCTTCTCCCTCCTATAAATTGGAGCAAGACACCTTCCCTGTTTAGCTAGGATTAGTATGAAGATTTGGAGTATTAATTAAGAAAAACAATAATAATCTTAATATTAATGGAATGTGTCTGCACTTCCTTAAGAATGCTTTGAATGGTCATTAAGAATGGTCCATTAAGAATGACCATTGACTTAATGGTTTGGTATGAATATTCAGAATTTCTAGAACCTAGAGCCCATGCTGTTTATTCTGAAAGGAATTTTATTTTATTTTATGCATTATTTTATTTTTTATTCAATTGGAGACAGAATATTATCATCTTTCTTCCACATTGTGGCAGAGAGTTTTTTCCATTACATATTGCTCCTTTCTCATTAGATTTTGCTAAATAAAAACTCTCCCCATGTGTGTAGGCATTAGCTTTGATTAAGCATCTGCCCATCAACTAGATTTAAAAAGAAAGGAGAAAAATACCCAAATCTTTAGAATGTTATTTTTCTTGGTTGAAGTTACCTTGCATATATATCCTAAATTTTGAGAAGTAATTTTTAATGCATGTCTCCTGTTGCAGCAGTGAATTAACTATCTTCATTTTTTATCTTGGGGTGACCAATTCCAGATCAGTGTTTCAGGAGAAGTAATAGCTTATTAAGGGTAAAAAAGTACAGGGTTTCTGAATTTTGTCTTCAAGCAACACTGACCATCTCACAAACATCTGAAACTCCTTCTTTTTTCCCCATGTGAAAAGACTCTGTGAGTACAGTGTAACCGTTTTTACAAAACGTATGCTACAGAGAAGCCTTGTGTAAGCGTATGAGTAGTTGTGCAGTTGTGCTTTCTTTACTGTCAGGTAAATGAAAGCTTATTTTCATTTCAGTCATGAAATCTTGACTGACATATTGCAGGAGCAAGTCAAAGAAACTAGTTGGTAGAAAATCAGTCTTTCCTTTTGCAGGGAAATAATTCATTCCACTGCACTAGCCATTGAAACAACTCCCAAGTCCTTTCAAATAACTCTCGGGTCCCACACCACCTAGCTAAGTAGGGAAAAGTTAAAGTCAATATTAGCACAATAAATTATCCCATTGTTGCTTTTGTTTCCCATGGGCTCAGTAGCATCTGTTTGTGTGAAGAAAAGAGTAGAAATTAAACCAATGATGATAAAACTTAGTTCTTGCTTTTATCTAAAGCACTTAAACTGAGAAATCTTTATACTGCTGCTGTGTTACAGAAGCAATAGGCTGCACTAGGAAGCTTAAGATAGGGATATTTTTTCCCTCTATGCAAGCAAAGAACAGAAGGGTTGCATCTGCCTCTTCAGCTGTCATGATGCTTTTCCTTCCAGTGAGCTGGAAGAAAGGTTGTTGAGAAAGGAACTTGCAGGAACTGTGTGCTGTTGTTTTTTGTTCTTTGTTTTTTTGTTTTTTTTGTTTTGGTTTTTTTTTTTTTTTTGTGGCAGCATTCATCTCAAAGAGGATAAATACATTCAAAAAGTGATACACAAAAATTAAGAAGCCTCCCACACACAAAAAATATATATATTAATCTAGCAGTGGAAATATTTCTATGACAAAAATATTTTTGCTTTTTAAGCATTTGTCTAATCCTGTTGCGTTGACTTGATCTGGTACAGGTTTCAACTGCTTGTATTAGAGCAATGTCTCCCTTCTTCTGGAGATGAGCAGTTGCAAGACAGAGGAGAGACAAGTAGAAACTTGGTGTTTTAGACTATGTGAATGAGTTTTGAGTGTTGAAGAAAAGCATGGAAATGGCAAGTTCTAGTTTTAAAGATTTTATTTAATAGATATGGAAGAACTATATGGGTATAAACACATATACAGATGTCATGGTTTTATGATTTTCAGTTATTGGTATTCAACATCATAATATCATCTACTGTATGTACCTGGTTCTCAGAAGAGAAGGACTACTACATTCCCCAAGGTACTTAGCTCCTCTGTTACCATTTCCGGCCAGAGGGAAAAGATAAAAGCTTGCAGATCACAAGACCTCGCCCCTTTTTCCACCTGTCTGTCGTCTTGGCAGCACCTCGGTCTCCAGCCGTCTTATCGTCGGTAGTAGAGTAAGGCCTACCTTGATTTTGGGACATTCTCTCTCTCTGTATTGGATTTATCAGCTTCAAGTGTAATTATATTGTATTATAGTGTGTTGTTTTGCATTCCGATATCTTATTTAGTAAATTAGTTTGTTTCTCCTCAGATTGTTGCCGCTGTTCTTTGCTCTCAGGGCCATCTCCTTACCCTTTTTCCCCTTTTCCCTTTTCCCGGGGCATGGGCCCATGGGCCGTCCCATTCGTCATGGAACTGGGCCTAACGCCCGTAAACCGTTGACAACAGAGTAAAGAGTTTTGAGGACCAACCATACTCTGCTTTGGAGAAATTTAGAGTAGCACCACCTGGTATTAGAGGTTAATACCCTAACTCCTTAGAGAAGGGGAGTGCTTCCTTTGGATGAGTTTAGTATCTGGTCTGTAGGGCATAGAGGTGAAGTAGTATCCACTCGTACAAGTGCTTTCCTTCATTCCACCAAAAGGTCTTTGGTTATGTTTCTGGAGCAGTGCTATACAGAGACACTAAAGGATGGTTTCAACTGGGGGTTAGTTGTTGGTTGAACACCTCAGAGACTTATGGACAGTAATGCTTTGGAAGCTTGCCTTGTCTGTCTTTCACACATGGTCCAAAGTTTAATGGATGACAAGATGCAAGTCAAGCAGAAATTTTCTATTGGTAAAATTGGCAACTTCTTGGTGAGGATGTTTGTTTTGCTGTTGTATTTTTCTGCAGTAGAACAGAGTACAGGTTATCTGAAAATGGTTTATGACTAATTCCCAATATTACAAACTAAACAGATGCTAACTGTGTACTTCCTTCATGCTGTTCTCCTGGCTGTTGTTGCTGTGCTTTAGTATTGGCTTTACACTGCTATACTGGGACAGATAGTGGATATTCTATCATGCTTCGGAGCTATCCACTCATTATTTTCCACTATTCTGTGAAGTACCAAGTATATTCTAAGGAGCATATGTAACAGATAAAGGTTGGACATTTTGAAATGGTTTGTATTGCATTTCTGTCTTACAGATAGACTATTCAAAGGTGTAAATATTTTATTTTCTGCATCTTTCTGTCACTTACATACTGTTTTCCACTTTCTTCACAATTTTTTAATGTACAATCAGTGTCTCCATTGGTAAGATATGTATGGCGTTAGTAGGAACAGAAAAACTGTAGGGAAAAGGATTTAAATATGTGGAATGTGAAGTAAAACTGAAAAGCCTTTTTGTAAATATGCTAATCTAGGCAGTTTTATGCAGTTTACAGGAACTGTTCACTGCAACAAATGGCTCTTTTTTTTCCTCTTAATTTTCCTCATTTGGAGTGTATGGAGCATCACAATAATTCACTGGTATTAGAAGGAGGTCTTTATTTGAAATTCGGCCTTTGTCAAGGAGTGTTTGGCTGGTTTTGCTGATACTATAATCAAAAACTGTATGTGTGCATGTACTGACTTTGAACTGTGTGATACCTGTGCCATCCCAGACACAGCCACCTAAATACTCTTGTGGGCTCAAAGTTACTATTATGCCTGGGAGGAAAAAGGAACTTAATACACAGAGGCATTATACTTGCACTTTGTCCTGTAAATTGGCTCTGAAGACAATCCTCAATAATTTTTTTCTTGCACTGAACTCCATAGCCGTACTGTTATGATTACAAGAGCAAGCCGCTTTAAGGTTATTTGAGAAAACCTATGCAAATTATAGGTACATCTTCTGTATTGCAGTGTGGATTTTATGATTACTGGTTATTGACTGTACTTTTGTTTTTTAAGAAAATAAATACCCTCAGAGGAAAAAAAGAAATAGCCCAGAGCCCCAAGAACAAGAAGTCAATCTTGGATGGACAATCCACCAAAAAGATATTGGTCTGTCAGAACAAGAAGCTGACCTGAAGCAGGTATGGAGGACACAGAGGGGTGATATTTCCCTGAAGCAGCTCCCAACCTTATTATCCTTCTTCCAGTCACTTCTGTGTGAACACTCATATCATTCATTTATTGGCTCTGCACATCTTTCCTCAAACCAGACACAGTCTATCAAAAACCACAACCCATTTTCTTAATGGATGTGTAGTAATTACTGTTAAACCTGAAAACGTGTGGGTTGTGGCATTGAAAGAATATATTTTTATTGCCCATTTTGAGCACAAGAATAAATTCTTCATTGGCACTTTTACTTTCTTATGATTACGATAATGCATTTAATGTATCAGAAGCCTTACCACTTCTGTCTCTTGGGATCCAAGTCTTATTTTTCACAGGTCTAATAGGCTCTCTAGTGGGTCTGTCACTATCTTTGGAGATGGCATAGACTGCAACTAACAATGAATAGGGTTTTGCATTGGCAAAATTCAAAGGTAGTTGAGAGGAGCTGGGAGGGAAGTAAAGGTTTATTTGCTCTAGCCTTAGTCTGATGAAAGATACTCCATGATGGATCAGAATTTCAGTGTTCACTGGTGAACACCGGTGAATGCATCATTTTTTTCCAACTACTACTTTATTTTCCTAGAAATACTAAAATGCTGCCACAGTGGTTTAAAATTTTATCAAAAGAAAAGATGTCAGGTTAAAACGAGGGGGAAAAAAAAAGAGCAAAAAGAACATTTGCAAATAGTAACTGCAAGACTTTCCCCCAAATTTTGGAGTGATGATGTGTTTATTTCAGTAACAACTTGAGATTTCAGACATAAGGAAATGGATGAGGGAGGCTGTCAGGACAATATGTGGGGGAAGCCCCTCTTAAAATGCACTTCTTTTTAAGAATAATTGTTCTCTTTATGTTGGAAATCAGTGCTTCTCCTGAAGGCCAAAGTTCTCATGGGTGGGTGACCACGGCAGCCTCTCCCAGTTACCCCTGCCTTTCAACTGCTGCTCTGCCGCAGTGCAGGGAGGAGAAATGCATACCCAGGCTAAATACAGTGGGTTTCTCAAGAAGTTAGTTTTGCTTGTTTTGTTTCAGCAAACTGGGAATTGTGTCCTGAAGGCATAGAATTAAAAATTTACTTCCTCTGTATCTCATAAAAAACTGTTTGCAAATAGATTAACTTTAGAGTGAAAGCCTTTTTTTCAGTATAAAGGGAAAAGGTCTTCAAAAGCTTATCTAGTATGTTATTCCTTTCATGAAAATGCAACTGCTCTCCTTTTCCTGACACAGTGGCTTGTGAAATCATTTTATTTATTTATTTTCATTATTATCTTTATTTTTAAAAGAAGATCTCCTTTGAAGAAAATTTCAATAGTGCAACTTTACTTTCACTTTCTGGATGAGAGTATTGAGAGCATCCTCAGTAAGTTTATAGATGACACAAAGTTGGAAGGAAGTATTGATCTGCATGAGGGTAGGAAGGCCCTGAAAAGGGACCAAGACAAGCTGGATTGATGGGCTGAGGCCAATGGCATGAAGTTCAAAAAGATCCTGCACTTTGGTCCCAACGACATGATGCATTGCTTACAGGCTTGGGACAGAGTGGCTGGAAAGCCACACTGAAGAAAAGAATCTGGGTGTTTTAGTTGACAGCTGTCTGAACATAAACCAGCAGTGTGCCCAGGTGGCCAAAAAGGCCAGTGGCATCGTGGCTTGTATCAGAAATAATATAGCCAGCAGGAGCAGGGAAGCAATCATCCCTCTGTACATGACAGTGGTGAGGCTGCAGCTCGAGTACTGTGTTCCCTTTTGAGCACCTCACTGCAAGAAAGACATCGAAGTACTGAAGTGTGTCTAGAGAAGGGCAACAAAGCTGTGGAGTGTCTGGAGAACAAGTCCTGTGAGGAGCGGCTGAGAGAACTGTGATTGTTGAATCTGGAGAAGAGGAGGCTCAGGGGAGACCTTATCACTCTCTACAGCCACCTGAAGGGACACTGTAGCGAGATGGGGGTCGGCTGGTTCTTGCAGGTATCTAGCGACAGGACTAGAGGTAATGAGTTTAAGTTGTGGCAGGGAGGTTCAAATTGGATATTAGGAAAAAAATCTTAGAAAGACTGGAAATGCACTGGAACAGGCTGTCCAGGGAGGTGGTGGTGTCGCCATCTCTGAAGGTGTTCAAGAAACATTTTAGGGACACGGTTAATTGGTGTGGCGGTGATGGGACAGTTTAACTAGATGGTCTTCGTGGTTTTTCCAACCTTAATTATTCTATGATTCTGTGATTCACTATTCTAAATACCTTTTGTTTCAGTAATGTAACCCATCACTACTTCTCCTGACCTCAGTTAACAAGCAGGACAGGTAGTGTCCAGTCCTCAGCTTATTCCCTTCTACTCTGAGAGAAGCCTTTACAGATTTGATTTGAGAGGGGAAACTTATATGAAATTTTCCTTCTCTTACAATATCCCTGAAGCACATTCTTGGGTTTTGATATGGTTTGTTTTCATAAACTTGCCTTATGGAAAAATTGTTTTCTCTTAATTCCTTACACTATGAGAGGGGCTGCTCATAAAACCTGGAAAAATATCCTGTGAAAATAATTGCTAAATAATTTCTAGTCTAGCTTTTGTGAATGATTCTTTTTCCCTACCCTGTTTTTCCCTGGAAATGAAAGCGGTAATCATTAGTATTGGAGAACACGAAAAGAAAGAGAGAGGGAAGAATAAACAGATTTAGGTGGTAATTAAAACAGGAAACAGATCCCATTTTATGCCATTAGATTTCCAATAATCATCATACACTCTAAAATCAGTCTCAGAAGTAATTTAAACACTTGACTAATATAGCTTAATTCATAGACTGAAGGGAAAGAAGCCATAGGAAGATAGGTAACTGAATTTATTGAGATTTGCATACTGTAAAATATGACCAGAAGGTATTCATTCCACTAATACTACAATTAACAGGTTTTGCTTAAACAAAACTGAAAATTTATTCAAAGTCAATATTATTCAAGCACATGGAGTTATTCTCTTTACACTTTGTATAACAGGAGACATTTTCCCTTAAGGATATTTATGTCAATACTTTCTATCGTCTGTTTCAATATTTAGTATGAGAATTAACTGACAGATACTTCACTATTTATATGGAATATGAGCAGTCCCACACTGCTGTTATGTCTACTGCTCTCAAATATTTATACAGGAGGTACTGCCTTGCAGCAGAGATGATTGCACTTGTCTAGCACGTTGATTATTTTGTCGTGCATTTCTGTAATAGGAATGTGATGGTATACATTTTGTTACCAGAAACAGAAGTGAATCTTTTTCTTTTTTCTCAGATTTCCTACATAGTTATTTTTTAAAATCCATGGAATTTAGGTGATTGGTATTTTGTTCTAAGGTGTCAATCAAGGATCAGGAAAAGTATATCACTATTTCTAAATAATTACATGAAAAGTCTATGTTCATTTATAACTACTTTGTAACACAACAGCACTTGAAATAGTTGTGTGGGTAGTACTGTTGCTATTTTTCCTCTATCTGTGATGGAGTTATGAACATCTATGTGAAAAATAGTAACATAAAATTAATTTTTGTATGCTTGAAATTTATTTAGACTCAAAAGGTGTTGCATTTAAACTTGAGATATAACTTTTTTATAGCTAATTGGCAACAGTAGCTAGTTGTCTGCAAGGAGTATTTGCATTAGAGCAGGATAACAGGACTGTAAAAGATAAAATTTGATTTACTTTTACAAGCAACTCAGGGTAATATCTGCTTTTGAGGAAAAATTCCTTACTCTGAAATATTTATTTCATACCATTTCTGTTCAGCTTCTGCTCAATTTCCATTAATTTTCTAGGCAAAACTAGAACTTATTCTGGGAGAAAATGTAACTCAATTGTGAAAAGAATCATTTTTCATATGCATCGATCTGAGATAATTCAAATGACTTCATGTTTCAACAGATGAATCATTCAACTTCAAGAAACATTAAACCACTCATTACTAATGTGTTCCTATACCACCAACAACAGAAATTCCTGTTTTCAGAAAGAAGAAGGAAAGAATAAATGGGTGTTTTTTGAAGCCCTTATATTATTTTTAGTGAGTATTGAGGTTTCTGAATAATTAAATCATTCTTGAAAATCTTCACAAGCACAGAATTTAGTTCTTAACTCTCCTCTACAGCTTTTCTTTGTATAAATGAAGATATTTTTATGGAGAAAAACTAACTGTTCATTTAGTTCAGTATGTAAGGATGGATACTGATATCAGATTATTGCATTTCTGGAAGCGTTTACTTCAGCACCTTGCTCAAAACTAGCCCAAGAGAGTGATGTGCTTATGATTTCTGGGAAACTTTGCCTACTAGAGGCTTCTTTCTAAAAATTATTTTGCTCAGACTTCCCTGGCAGGCAAGGCACTCTTTTTGTGCACACTCACAGCTTTCGGTTCTCCACGAACCAGATCTTCTCTGCAGACCTTAAACCTTCAAGAGCTGAAGGAAAAGCTACTTCGGTTCTAGCAAAAAAAAAAAAAAAAAAAGAAAGACAAAATTGATAGAAGGAAGATTAGTCTAGCTCATATATTACTCAGGGAAAAGGAATATGCATGTTTCCATGTATTTAGTTAAAATTATCACTGTACTTAGAGACTTCATGTAAAACTTCCTGCAGAATTAAGTGAAATCGAGACCCAAACACAGAAGGTTAAACTGTACTGAAAAGTCACTCCAGACTTTTCAGAAAGCCATCTAGAAGAAAAAATGAGTAGAGGAGAAGAACTGAAAAGTTGGGCTGAGGCAATGAAAAAAAGTAGTCTCCTGCTACTGCTGTAGTGCTGCTCAGGAGATGGTGCCTTGTTTCTTCTTTGTTGTCAACAAATCACTGAAACTTGGCAGTGAAGAGTGCAGCTTCTACCCATCTAGTGCTTTTTCCATATGGAAGACTGTTACAACTTCAGCTGTGTGTTGGTTTAACAGGTGGAAGTAGAAAATCTAAAACCAGACTGTTACTGATCTAATGGAGCTGAACTCAGTTTGTTACTGTATGATTCTTTCCTTTTTTGCTGGTTTCTAATGTCAAGAGACTGGAGATCTCTCCATTTACGTGCACAGTGCTGGAAGGGCATATTAGGTAATGGCTAAGGTTGTTAGCAAAACATGGGATAACAGGGATGTTAGTGCAAATGTAATTTAGCTCCCTGACTTTGCACTTCTTGAGGATTCCTTTATTCAGTGGTCACATTTCTGTTTCCAGAAGCCAGTAGGTGACTTTTACTGCACAGGGTACATCTGCCCAGTACACAACAATGAATTGAATATGTGTAGTGGAGGCTCGAGGGCCCTTGCCTCGTTTGATAATGAAGTTGAGTGTTATGCAGAGAATAAGGGAAGTGGCAGAGAGAAAAAAAGTCTCTAGAGGTAAAGGAAGATAAATATAAGCTCGGAATTTTTTTTTTTTTTATGACTGCCTATACCACAAAGTTGGTACATGTGGAAGGGCAAATTACTTAAGTAAAAATCTTCAGAATTGGACGTTGAAAGTGCAGTATCTAGGGATTCAAGCTGTGATAGCTGAAACCTCTTTTTAATAATTGCTGAGTAATCACAGCTGCTGTCAGAGTTGCTTGGAGATGTGCTTTGAATGTATAAATTGTTATGAAGAGCTTTTCTTTATCTTAAAGATACCAAAGTACTTCAAATATACTACTTCAAAGTTAATAGTAACTAGAATCTTATTGTTTGTTCATTAGATGTAAAAGTGAGAATAATAAAACTTAATCTTTAACCACCTACTCTTTGTATTAAAATCTGCGCATAGGGAATGGAAGAGACCTCTAGAGATCATCCAGTCCAACCCCTCTGCTAAAGGAAGTTCCCTACAGTAGGTTGCACAGGTAGGAGTCCAGACAGGTCTTGAATATCTCCAGAGAAGGACGCTCCTCAAGATCTCTGGGCAGCTTGTTCCAGTGCTGTCACAGAAAAGAAATTCCTCCTCATATTTGTATGGAACTTCCTGTGTTGTAGTTTTTGCCCATTGCCCCTTGTCCTGTTGCTGCATGCTGAAAAGAACCTGACCACATCCATTTGACTCCCACCCTTTAGGTATTTATAAACATTGATGGGATCACCTCTCAGTCCTCTCTTCTCCAGGCTGAGCAGCCCCAGGTCTTTCACCCTTTCCTCATACGGGAGATGCTCCAGGTCCCTCATCATCTTTGTGGTTCTGCACTGGACTCAATCAATGGAATCAATGAATAAGAGCATATCCCATCTTGTTGAAACAGGCTCAGTCAGATCAGGTTTAGAGACCTGTGTCAAATGAATTTTCAAAAAGTTCAAGTAGTAGAGATTCCACAGCCGCTCTGTAAATCCTGATCCATTGTTTGACAGCTCTCACAATAAAAATGTTTTTTTATTGTTTACATGGAATTTCCTGAAATTTAATTTGTGGCCATTGTCTTATGGCAGCTACCAAAATTATCCATGCTAGTTGATGTTTTATATCGAGCAACGGAGAAGGGAGAGTGGGGATGAAGTGAGAGTTGAAAGATCCTGGATGGATTTGCACACAGCATGCTGTGCAGACCCTTTCCATCCAGTGCCACACAAACGTGAGGTTCCTACCATCTGTAGGGACTTAAGATGTTACTAAGAATTAAAATTAAGATATCTCCTTTTTATTCTTTCTTATTGAAACAGCAATTTTATTATTTTTTTTATCTGCCCTTATTGCTGAGATCTGGAAAGAGCCCTGTAGGGTCTCTGTCTCTCTCTCATCCTACCCTAAACCCCTGGTACACTAACCCTCATCTACATGCTCTCAGTTGCCTCATTACCAAACAAAAGTTCCATTCATTCCCATTTCTTTCTCACATGAACAGTCTTTACCATCCTGAATAACTGACGTCAGAATAAAACATAATACTCTTTCAAGGGACTCTTCATCAGTATGTCTGTCAGAGGGTGAGAGTTTTATGCTAAACTGTGTTTTAAAAATATGTTTTCTATTAGCCTAATTTCCTTCTCAGTGGTAGTTTCAATTGATGGCTCAGTCTTGCAAGAAAAGAGGAAGTCCTTCACAATGGAACTAAGAATACTTCATGTCAGAGGTTCCCTAGTCTCAAGACCAAATGTCAGATGTTGATACAATTAATCAAGCAAAAAGTCAAGGCTACCTAGCAACTCTTGATACCAAGTTTAACTGCACAGTTGTAGTACAATGCAGGATGTTTCTACGGGTGACGCAAGCTGTGATAAAAAGATACAGTACATAGTGCATTTTTAAAAGCTTTTGATTTGTATGTATTTTCTCAATTGGAAGAGATCCTCCGTACAGTACATTTCAGATAAGGCAATTTAATTAGACAAACAGAAATACAGGTAAAGGATTTATTCATTTATGTATTTATTTATGTCATAATTCCCAGTTTTTTTTCTCCAGCTCTCTTAGCAGAAGAATAAGGAGCTTGAAATCAATCTGGCAGCCTTTCTTCTTCAGGTCTCTGCCATCTAATGAGGAAATTAGGAGCTGTTCCATGCAACTCAGATGATGATTTGCCCAACTATAAATGGAAATGATAGTTTGAAGCAACCAGTGAAAACCGTCTATATATGTTTGTTTAGACAATATACCCACAGCAAAATTTGCCATGGGTTTATTCTACACAGCCTCATCAAAACAAAAAAATCAATTAGAAATATAGATAAAGGTCTGGTCTGTGTTAGCAGATGTTTTCCAGAAGACAGAATTACACTTACACTCGGATGCCCGGTGATGGGTTCAGCATTCGAACATAGTCAGATTTTATCCACTACCTAAAACCTTTACAAAAGTACTATCAAAGCTTGCTGCAAAAGTTAGATAAAGAAGGCAACCTTACACAAGATCATAGGAAAAGTCAGATTGGAAGAAACCTCAGGAGTTCTCAAGTCCAACCTCCCACTCAGAGACAGCTCTGAGATCAAGCCGGGTTTCCTGGTGTTTTATCTGGTTAGGTCTTGAAAGCCTCTTAGGATGGAAACTGCATATCCTTTCTGGGTGATTTGTTCCAGTGTGGAAACTTATAAGGAAAAAAGAAATCTACTGTTTTCCTGAACTGTGAATAGCAAATAAAAAATTCTATATTGCTAACTTTGTGCTAAACACAGCCCAGGATATTAGAACTACATGCTGTTCGTTTCAGAAATAAGCATGCGCACTGATAATTGTTTGAGTTGATAAGAGATTAAGCACTTCAGGAAGACTTCATGAATCATAGTCATAGAGTCACCAAGGTAAGAAAAGACCTCTAAGATCATCCAGTCGAACCGTCCACCTACCACCAATGTTTCCCCACTAAACCATGTCCCTCAGTACAACATCTAAACATTTCTTCAACACCTCCAGGGACAGTGACTCCACCACCTCCCTGGGCAGCCCATTCCAGTGCCTGACCACTCTTTCGGAAAAGTGGTATTTCCTAACGTCCAGCCTGAATCTCCCCTAGCACAACTCGAGATAATTCCCTCTAGTCCTATTGCTAGTTACGCAGGAGAAGATGTCGATTCCCACCTTGCCACAATGTCCTTTCAGGGACTTAGAGAGAGAGGTAAGGTCTTCCCTGCAACTCTTCTTCTCCAGATTCAACAATCACAGCTCCCTCAGCTGCTCTTCATCAAACTTGTACCCCAGACTCTTCACAGCTTTGTTGCCCTTCTCTGGACACGCTGCAGCACCTTGATGTCTTTCTTGGAGTGAGGGGCCCAAAACTGAACACAGTACTTGAGGTGCAACCTCACCAGAGCTGAGTACAGAGGGATAATAACTTCCCTGCTCCTGCTGGCAACACTATTTCTGATACAAGCCAGAATGTCATTGGTCTTCTTGGCCACCTGTGCACACTGCTGGTTCACGTTCAGCTGAGTGTCAACCAGCATCCCCAGATCTGTTTCTTCCACACAGTCTTCCAGCCACTCTGACCCAAGCCTTGAATGTTGGCCTGGGGTTTTTGTGGGCAAAGTGCAGGGCCTGGCACTTGGTTTTGTTGAACTTCATCCTATTGGCCTCAGTCCAGCAATCCAGCCTGTCCAAATCTTTCTTTAGGGCCTTACTACCCCCAGGCAGATTGTCGCTTCCTACCAAATTGATGTTATCTGCAAACTTACTGAGGGTGATATATGTCATTTGCTTTCTTTCCTGTCCCCCATATTTTGCACTTCTGTATAAATGATGTTCAGCCTCAACTGAGGTGATGGCAAGTATTCCCCATCCAGCACATGTAAAGTTGCAGTACTCTCCTGAAACACAAGGTAGTGAATTTCACACACAAAAAAACCCGCAACATTATTTTCCTTATTTTCTCTGAACATAGGTTGGGGTTTTAGTCCAGACTTCTGTATTTCTGCAGCCAGGCCAAAATGTTAGGCATGTAAGTGAAGAACAACTTCCCTATCATGGAAACCTACAGAATCACAGAATAGATGAGGTTGAAAGGGACTCTGGAAGCCCTCTGTTCTAACTCCTCCACTTATGCAAGTATGCCCAGACCACGGTGCACAGGACCATGTACAGACTGCTTTTGAAGATGTCCAAAGAGCAGACTCCACAGCCTCTCTGGGCAGCCTGTGCCAGCGCCCAGTCACCTGCACAGAAAAGAAGTGCTGCCTGCTGTTCAGAGTGAACCTCCTATGTTCCTGTTTGGAATTTGCTTTAGTGATATTTAGTGCAGCTGGGCTCAAAGAGCATACTTCATAAGAACTAGCTTGCTGTTGGTTCAATACTTTTATGTCATCTCTTCAAGCACAAATGAAATTTGAAAACTATTAGTGTGACTAATGTTTCAATAATTACTTTGCAGATGTAACCTTTAGATCTCAATTATGAAAACATTTAATTATGTCTATAACCTAAAGCTTCTGATGACTGGATATTTCAGTGGCTGTTCTTTACAAAGGTTTTTATATGGGGTAACTTTCCCCATGCATAAAGCAGTCTCTGATTTCAAAGTTTCTGCTCCCCCTTTTTTGAAGAAGTATATAGGGATATAAAACAATTCCTTTTTCTATTTTTGCTGTTGTTGTCTTCTTAATCTTTTGTAGAAAAGCTACAATGAATTATTTTAAGGTAAGTTTCTGAATCTAATTAATGATTCCAGTCTTTAGACCTCCTGGTATCAATAAACAGGAGTGTTAAGCCCTCACAACTCTTGAAGCCCTGAAACTCTAGGAAGGGTTTGAGGAAGCAGAATTCTTCCCACTGTAAGCAAAGAGCAAGTTCAGGAACACCTGATGAGACTAAATTTATACAAGTCTATGGAACTTGACAAGATGTGTCCCAGGGTCCTGAATGAACTGATAATATAATTGTCAAGCCACGCTCCACGATTTTCAAAAATTCATGGCTGACAAGTGAAATCCCTGGTAACTGGAAAAAGGGAAATATCACTCCCATTTTTAAGAAAGGGAGAAAGGAAGACTTGGGAAACTACAGGGTAGTGAGCTTCATGTCCGTGCCTGAGAAGATCATGGAGCAAATCCTCCAGGAAGATAAGCTAATGCATGTGCAAGATGAGGAGGTGGTCCAAGACAGCCAACCTGCTTATACAGAGGGCAGATCATGCCTGAACATTCTGGTGGCCTTTTATGATGGAATAATGGCATTGATGGACAAAAGAAGGGTAACTGATGTCACCTGCCTGGAATTCTGCAAAGTATTTGACATGGTCTCACATTTCATCCTTATCTCTAAGTTGGAGGGATATGGATTTTTACCCTATTCCATGGGTAGAGGAATTGGTTGGATGGTCACAGCCAGAGGGTTGTGGTCAATGTCTATGTCCAGGCAGAGGTTAGTGATAAACAGTTTCCCTCGGGGGTCTATCTTTGGATCAGTGCATCTTTATCAGTGGCATAGTCAGTGGGATCAAGCAAATTTGCTGATGACACTAAGCTGAGTGGTGCAGTTGCTAGGATTGAAGGAAGGGATGGCAACCAAAGGGACCTGAACAACCTTGAAATGTGGGCCCACATGAACCAAAAGAGATTAAACAAGTCCAGGTGCAAGGTGTTGCACCTGGGTTGAGGCAATCCCAGGTATGCATACAGATGGAGACGAACTCATTGAGAGCAGCCCTACAGAGGGAGTTCTCATGGATGAGAAGCTTGATGTGAGCCAACAGCATGTGCACTTGCAGCCCAGAAAGCCAACTGTAACCTGGGCTGCATTGAAAAAGAGGTAGCCAGCAGAATGAGGGAGGTTACTGTTCCCCCTTTACTCTGCCTGTGTGAGGCCCTATCTGGAGTACTGCATCCATGTCCCCAGCACAGGAAAGCTGTAGAGCTGTTGGAGCAGGTTCAAGGGAGAGCCATGAAGATGATCAAAGGGCTGGAGCACCTCTCCTATGAAGAAAGGTTGAGGGAGCTGGGCTTGTTCAGCCTGGAGAAGAAAAGGTTCTGAGGAGATTTCATTGTGGCCTTCCAGTTCTTAAAGAGAGCTTACAAACAGGAAGGAGAGTGCCTTTATACACAGGCACATAGTTATAGGACAGGGCAAGGGAGAATGCTTTTAAACTAAAAGAGGGGAGATTTATATTAGATATAAGGAGGTAATTTTTTATCAGGGTGTGGTGATCCGCTGGAAAAAGTTGCCCAGAGATGTTGTGGATACCTCATCCCTGGCATTCAAGGCCAGGTTGGATGGGGCAGCCTGATGTAGTTGCTGGCAACCCTGTCCACAACAGGGGATTGGAAGTAGCTGGTCTTTAATGTCCCTTTCAACCAAGCCATTGTATGATTCTGTGATTCAATGATTTAATATGGGAATGGATAAAAGGAGAAGGAAACTTCAGATGAGTTGATCTTGTTCTTTGATATGTTCATGATGCTGAGTCTAGGTCAGATTTTCAGACTACTACTGAACAACTAGAAAGAGGGGAAAAAGTATTTGCCTTAGTTTTCAGTCTGATTTATAGTTACATGTTTTCATTCAGGTTTATGTGATTACTTAAATTGCGAATTGAGAGAAAGTGTGAGAGTTTGTCGGGATATTATTTTATTGCAATAAATCTTAATATTACTTTTTTTTTTTTTCGAGCTTGACTCACTTTCAATCTATGAATCTTAGTTTCTATTCCTGAACTTGTTTCTGAAGTTCTTGATTGATAGCAGTTTGCAAGGCAATGGGATGGGGTTGTTTATCTGTAAATATGAAATGAGCAGGTGTCATGGTTTTATGATTTTCGGATATTGGTACTCCACATCATAACATCATGTAGTGAATGTACCTGGTTCTCAGAAGAGAAGGACTACTACATTCCCCACAGTACTTTGCTCCTCTGTTACCATTTTCCAGCCAGAGGGAAAAGATAAAAGCTCGCAGTATAAAAACTTGCACATCATGAGACCTCGTCCCTTTTTCCGCTATCTCTCATCTTGGCAGCACCTCGCTCTCCAGCCATCTTATCGTCGGTAGTTGAGTAAGGCCTACCTTGATTTTGGGACATTCTCTCTCTCTGTATTGGATTTATCAGCTTCAATTGTAATTATATTGTATTATAGTGTATTGTTTTGCATTCCAATATTTTATTTAGTAAATTAGTTTGTTTCTTCTCAGATTGTTGCCGCTGTTCTTTGCTCTCAGGGCCATCTCCCTACGCTTTTCCACTTTCCCCTTTTCCCGGGACGTGGGCCCGTGGGTCCCCCGTCCCCTTCGTCACGGAATCGGGCCTAACGCCCGTAAACGGTTGACAGCAGGTCCTGATGCTGAATAGAATTTCACTTTGTATGAAGAATTTTGAGACAAAATACTTGCACAGAGAAAAGTTCTTGATAAGTGCAACTTAGGTTTCCAAGAGCTCTCCTCATTTCCTTTTCTTTAACAAAATGACACTTCTTCAAGTCAAATTCCTTTATGAAATGAGATTGTAAGAACAGATGCAGACCATATTTCTGTGCGTAGTGTATGACCAATGCAACTGAAATAAAGTAAACAAGCTCAGCTACCTCTCAGTGCTCCTACAGTACAATGATATGCAGGCTCTGGCTTTCCTTAGAACCTCTATGTAGTGGTTGCCAAAATATTGTCAGCTTAAGAATATGCAGCAATTTATATGCTAGTTCTTAAACTCCCTAGGATTCAATTAATTGTACACATTCCTTGCCTACACAGTAGAATGGATTTATAATCATTGTAACCTGAGAAAAGACTAATTTATTGGTGTTGAGCATGAGTTGTTTAACATTATAATAAACTAACTAAAACTAAAGTCAGCAAGAGAATTTTCGCTGAAGTCTCACTGAACAGAGAACTCCTGTACAAATGTATTTCAGACACCTTGAATTATCTTTAAACGCTGTAAATTCTCTTGTGGCTGTTTAGAAACCCATGCCACTGCTGTAGAAATCCACCTATTTAATTTCCACTCTATTATATAGGGCTTTTGAGTGAGAGAGTATGATTTTAATGTTTTATGTGATTTATGGGGGCTTTCCATGAGTTTGAATACACACACTCTACAAAACCTTTTTTAAAATTTGGATCTGGTTCTATTGATCAGGTGGGTAGCTATTAGCAGAAAAAAGTAGGTGTTTTCTTGGTATAGAACATTTAAACACAACTTTCTCTTAAATAAAGAGGTGAATCATAGTATGTACACAAATGATCTATTCTATTTTTACAGATATATTTATTTGCAAAACCAAACTAGAATAATATCTCCCCTTCCCTCAGGCCTTTCCTCTGTGAAGAAACAAAAGGCATACAGTCTCATCTCATAGTAGTTTTTTTAGCCCATACCAGCAAATAATGTAGGCAAGAAGCATTATTTGTATTTGCTCCTTAACGCCTTAATGCACCTTTTGATGTAGAACTTCCTTTATTTTATAGTCAGTTTGCAATTTACAGAGTTCAGAATTCTAACACCAAGTTAAATGCAGGGCACTTGCATCCATCACCAGTTAGGTGACATTTTAGAGCTACTGTGGTTTGCAAATGACCTTTGGGGTGGTGGAAATATCTGTGCAGCCACTGCTGAGCTGTCAGCTCTGCTGAAGTCCAAAAATCTTGTTGCCTTAAAAATACATCCCAAAAGACATTACCCTTTCCAGGAAATAAATTGTTTGAATATTGTATTCATTTTTTCCCTTTTCCTTGCAGAAGGAAAACAGCTAGGTATGCGAAACTTTCAGTGGAGACAAGTTTGACCCTGAATTAGACTCTGCCCAGATGAAATAACTTAAGCACTGAAATTCAGTAAAAGTAGAAGTAATAATCTGGATATGTTTCTAGACAGTTTAAGTGTTTGAGGCATTCATATATGTTTCCACATTTTAAATCTCCCAGGTTTTTCTCAGAAAGCCCTCCTCTTTCTACCCCTTCCCTTCCCTTCCCTTCCCTTCCCTTCCCTTCCCTTCCC